>NC_142064.1:206832661-206985661 GCF_059756535.1 Pantherophis guttatus | reverse complement strand
TTTTGTTTTGATAAAAGCAAAGTGAATGTTCATTGAGAATCATTCTGTTTCTTTATAGTTCCTCTCTCACCATCCTCTAAAGCTCTACTCCTTAACTGATTTTTCTTAATAACTCGTCTATTTAGAGCAACATAAAGGAAGCAGAAAAAAAGGTAACAGAATTCCTAAGGGAGCAGAATCCCTACAGCTATATAGAGACCCTACAGTGGTCTCTAAAGTGGTCTTATTACCACTGTAAAAAACTAGTACAATGACTTTAAAATACAGCTATTACTGTTTTCAAAAAATATATACCAAAATTGCTAAAATTTTAGAAGGTATCTATGTTAACAGATGGCTACTTCCATTAGCAGAAGAACAGCTTCCAATATAAGAGGGAATAATCACAAATCCAGCAAGTTTTTATCTTTGCTTGAGAGTCGGTGAGAAACCTTTTGCTAATGTTAGAATGAGACTTCACTGAACAACTAATGTAGTTTTGTCTTCTTGTAGTTCTTGAAATCCATGTCACAAAATTCAATGTTTCAAAGGTATTCATTTTAGCCATTTTTTACATAAAATTGCCAGATTTAAAAATTCTGAGTGTATAAACATTTCATGAAAAAGTCTTTTTATAATGCTACTATCAAGCATTGTACATTAGGCTTGTCAATTTTCTTGTTTCTGATCAGATTGCATTTCACAATGCTTCAAGTGTATAATGGCTTATTTAGTTATATTAATAGAAAAGATATCATTAAAAATTTACCTTTATAGCAAAAAAAAAAAAAAAAGGTAAGTAATCCATGGGAAATGGGGTGGGGAGGAGTTAGTGGAATCTGAGATGCTAGCAAAGCAGGCTTAGTCTGTGGAGACCTGTGGATCAGGTGGGGGAAGTAATTGTGGGGACCCCAGGGGAGCATGAGGTATCTCAGTGGATTGGGGGAGGCCTTGGAATGTCTGCACCACATGATATTCCCCAGCCTGAGATACCTCATATGCATTTAAAGACCTGCACATTTGATTAACAAATGCATTGGGGAAAGCAGGGAGCGATCATGTTAATTTAAGATTTTCCTTCCAACTGCAACCTGAGAGAGCATAATATTGTGTCTCCTAAGTCCTGCTCAATGCATTCAGTCATGTTGAATCAATCATAGCAAAAGACCTCAATGGTTTAATTGTTATACTTTCTCTCAAGTAAAGTTGGCAAAGCCATCTACTCAAATTTCCAAGGCTCCTTTTACCCCAGATTCTATCCTGAATGCCGATTATCATGAAGCCATATAATTACCATATTTTTCGGACTATAAGATGCACTCCCCCCCCCCACCAGAAGTGGGTAGAAATGCCTGTGCATCTTATAGAGCAAATATTGCAGCGGGGGAGGGGGTTGGTGCGGTGCCAATCAGCTGTTCTAGGCAGCAGGGATTGCTGCCTCTCACCGCCGCTGCCCATTCGCCACCAATTGCAGTGATTACTGGCAAATGCACCACAGTAGCTCAGCTCAGCTGACCGGTGGTGGGCGCAACAGAGCAGAGACCTGACAAGCCACATGCTGGGGCTGCGATAACGTGCTGAAGCTGACCAGGCTGATAGTGCAAGGACGGTAGCCAGATGAATTCCAGATGGATGCTGGGAGGCAGAGGCAGATTTTTTTTTCTTGTTTTCCTCCTCTAAAGCTAATGTGCGTCTTATAGTCTGGAGCGTTTTATAGTCCAAAAAATACGGCAATTTCTTCTAAAAATGATGTAGATTTAAAATCCACCCACCCTTCAACTTACTTCAACATCTTGTTTAGAAAATGTAGAAACAGAGCAGTAATTTCCCTTGAACATACAAAACAAAATGGGGAGAATGGGATGGATAGGACTACCTCTTTAAGGGAAGCAGAAGCAATCCATTTCCAAGGATCACTGATTAATTTTGATGTCTATTATCCTTTCCCTAGACAATGATCCCCAAAGGACTAATGGAAGATTTTAATCCTTAAAGTAGTTTGACGCATAGTATAGCCCATTTGCAATAATCTCTGGGTCTGTTAAAATTATGGCATTCATTAGTGAAGGCTGAGTAGCTTTATTCATGAAAAGAAAATCAAATTAAAGGGGTCTTTGAAGTTCTAGCTTTTGATCTGTTCCAAAACAGTCTGCTCACCATCAGCTCCAGGAGACAATATTGGATGGTTGTGAAGACACCATTGGAACAGTCATCCCAAATCTCACATGTGGATACCACGTACAGTCACAGATGACATTCTAAGTTAAGCATAACTACAGAGACCTATTTGAATGTGTTCCCTTCCTGATTTATTTTGCTTGAGATATACAACCCATGGGACTTCTAATTGCCACCCTTCATGTATAACCCTCAAAATCCCCACCCACCCATTCCGATTGGGCTGCCAAAATTCAGCATCAAACTGCAAGGCAGGTTTTTTTTTACTGATTTTCAGAAATAGGAGGTAAATTAAAATGTTAAGCCTTACACAGGCTTTCACATATCTTGATTTTTTTTTTTTATGTTCTACCTCTTTTTCTGAAAAAGTTTTAAAAGAGTCCAATTTCTACCTGATTTTTTCTGGTAATGTAATTATATTACTGCTGGCCGTAGTAAACTCACTTACTCTATAAATGAATCTTGTTCTTTCTATGTAACATTTTTATGTCCGAAACAATAAATATGCTTTCCGAATCAAATCACCAATCTGAGATCCAGTATTTTAAAAATCATTTAGTAACATTTTTAAATAGGATGCTTTTAGGTGCATTTTTTATTATGCAATTTAGAAATTAGTTGGTGGAAAGAAAGATAAACCTATCTTATCCACATAAGAGATGGAAGATGATGTGGCATGTTATTGGTAATCTCCCATATCTTTCTCCATCATTTTCTTTATCATCAAAAACCTTCTAAGAAGGGGAAACCAGAATAACTGCATAACATCTTTTGACTGGGAATACAAAAGTATCTATCTGAAGTGATGGCCCCAGTTCAGGGACCAATTTCCTGTTATCTTGGGAGTGCTTTGAATGCTAGTTCCTAATTCAGAACTTGGCAAAGTAGAACACTAGTTGAGTTTTTAATTTTGCATAGCATATGTCACTTTGCATTTACCAACATTTAATTTCATCTGCCATTTCATTGCCCTTTCTTCCGACACTGTGAAATCCTTCTGTAAATCTTTTCAGTCTGCTTTATACTTAACTGTGTTGAATAATTTAGCACCATTTGAAAATTTAGTCATTTTGTTATTCATTCCTTTTTTCAGCTCATTAATGATTTAAAAAACAAGTATCACATTAATGTGGAGACCTCTTTTCTTCTTCGTTCCTGAAATGAGGCTTGGCCATTTGTGTCTGCCATGTTTGATATAATTCTTGTTATAGTTGACACAGTTTGCTTGTCAAAGGAAGGTATTACTTTTTTTACATTTAAAGCAAGATTTGGATAAAGTTTTATGAAACTTTGATTCAATCAAACATGACGTGAAAGTTCCATCAGCTGTTCTTGATATCAATTTTTGTCTAAAACTAGTCTGCAGTTGTAAGATATCAATTACAGCAGGGGTCCCCAACCCCTGGTCCATGGATCAGCACAGGGCCATAGCATGCCAGCAACTGGGCCGCGCAAACAAGTGAAGCCCCATCCGCGGGATGCAGGTAGCACACAAAACCAGCCCGCCTCTGGTTCGCAGAAAAACCTTTCACCATGGAACTTGTCTCTGTTGCCCAAAAGGTTGGGGGCTGTTGAATTACAGCATATAGAAAGAGTTAACCTTTAACCTGGTGCAGCTTTCTCAGTGCAATCCCACAATGACTATTTTAGCAAGGCAGCATAAAAACATAATAGATTATTTAGATATGTGATTTGCATTATGGAATTGACAAATTAAATATTTCAAACCTGATCTGTTTCCTTTCAATGCCTTCTTTCTTGTTGGAGGGTGGCAAACCCCCCTCCCCAAATTCCAATCGATACCATGTATCTTCTCTATTTTTATCTTCATTATAATAAGTGGGTCAAAAGAGAGAAGCACATGACATCATATAGAAGGCTAGAAAATGTTACTGATTTTGGTTCTCTTCTCTCATACAAAAAGCTGAATCAAATGACAGTCAGTACTACTCGGGTAAAATATATATTATGGAATGGATGCAATTCTGTTTCTCTGATCACAGCTAGCTAGAAATAATTAGTATAAAGGGGAACTGATCCATTTAGCTTCATGAGCCACTAATCTTACTAAATTAGTTGTTAACATAATTTCTTCAGGACTATTGATTTCAATGGGTCCCCAAAGCTCTTAGCTTTAGCTAGTCGGTACTCAATAGACGCTGACCAGTTAATTTTAACAGTTTATGGGTTTTGTACGAATTATAGACTTTTATTTTTGCCATGTGTGCTTTTCAATTATCTGTGGGTTTTTTTAAAATACTGAGGGTTGGATATCAAAACAATAGCAAATGCTCAAAGTGAGGATTTTTGTTTGTTTATTTATTTGTCTGCTGTTATTCAAAGGGTACAGATCTCATCCCTTTTCATTTTTTTTTAGCACAAAAGAACATGGGAAAGAAAGTAAAAGGGTTTGGGACTCAGACAGACAAGGTAGCCAGAGTTCCAAGGCCCCTTATGTAACTTCCCCAAAACTGAACAAAATAATCCCAGGTAAATAGTTTACAAAACAAAGACTGCATCACCAAATGGGTCAGGTTTGGCTGGGGGCTGCAGAAAGAAAAAAATCCCCCAGGTATTCTTATAGGAGAGGCAGCTGAACAGCAGGTTGGAATGCCCCCACCCCAGGGGTGAAATCCACTTTAAAATGAGTAACTTTACTAGGTTCAAAATAGGCCTCAAAGATAATTGAAATAACAAAAGTTGGGGATTGGTCAAAGAACTGAGTCAAAGTATGACATTCGCTGCAGTGTTTACTTTGATACCTTTGATAAGTTTTTGACTGACCCCCAATTTATTTTGGGAATTCCTCCAATTCCTCTACTGATGCTCTTTTGCAGATGCACTGTTGTTATTTCTTGTCAGATTTTTTAAAAAATCTCGATATAGATTAGTCCAGTAATGTGTCAGCTCATTTAGGGAATCTTGGAAAACTGACAACTTTCTCAAATATATTCTCTCCTAAAATGTCAACTTAGATTGTTATAGCCTTTCTGATTTTACTTGACAGGTAATTCAAATGAATAGGGGTGCTGTTTCAATGCATAACTCTAAAAGACACAAAATATAAATAGAGGAATTGATTGTTAATTCATCAATTTGGAAAGCATCCCTTTGTGATGAAAGCATCACGAAGCCCAACAAACCTCTTAAGCAACAACTAGAAATCTTCATTGTTGTTTGCAAGAAACCTTCAGTTCCATCCAATGAGCCCATTTTTCCACTTTTTGGAATCACTTTTTGGAGATTGAATTTGCTATCTACAACCCATTTTTAGTTGATAAAAATCTCTCTCTTTCTTTTCTATTTATTACTTGGGTTCATTCTGATACATTGTTTCTGATCATTCCACTTCTGATGTCCATTTGAAAAAAGCCCGGAGATGTAATGACATGCTTGTGAAAAACAGATCTGGGTTGGAATGACAACCATTTCTATTTAGCTCTTTGACTCCATTTTTAAAGAAAGAAATGTCCTGTCTTTGGGGTCACTAAGTTACCTGATCTCACAGAGGAAATCAGACATGACAGGAGAGATTAAAGCAAAGGGGCCTTAGATTAAGAGAGCAATAGGTACAGCAGAAAGAGAAGGCAGAGTCCCACCGAGGAGCTGCAAGAGGGCTCAGGACCATGGATAGCTCCACACAAAAATGTCCTTACTTCCATACCTGCTAGGATGCAGAAATAAAAAGAGATTGTCATTGCAAAAGCTTCTGAAACTAACTGACGCCTCAAATAAATTGCCAGTATCCATGTTGTGATCAACTCCATTCCCTCAGCAGCAGCTTTCTGCATCTTAAAGAAGCCTGCTTTATTTTATACTTTGTAATATTGGAGAAATAGAAGTTCTGCTAGGGATTCCTCCTCTAGCATTAAAACCAAATGCAAAGCTGAGTTGCCTGCCTGGAAGGGACTGAACTGATCTCACCCAGAGGACTGTAAAGGACTGGAAGCCATGACAATAGGGAGTTCAGTACAATCTTGCATTAACAACACCTTTTGCAGCTCTCACTGACATTGCTCTGTTTCTATTTTAATGCTTTCTATATTAGCAGACTAGCATGGGCCCATCATAGGAATTCATCATTGTAGTTCTGTCTCTCTTAATATACGTAGAAGTATCTTAAGATTTGGCTGATTGAGTTAAATAGTACTTAGAACGATAGATAACAAACAAAGTTTACTGTGTAAAACTTTGCTACCGAATGGCAAATTTTTCAACTTGTTTCTTCTGCTTTCTGATATTGCAATATGATGACAGATGCAGTCTTCACTCTGTAAAAGAAAGGGTGGCACTATGGAGTCATAACTGCACAGACAGCGTCAATACGATGGAACCAATACATTATCCCCATCAAAGTAGAAAACCTGTGATTCTCTAGCTATTCCTGAATTTAAATTCCCAGCAATTCCAGCACACATAGCCAACAGCAAGTGATATTATGAATAGCCACATCTCAAGACCTATAGGTTTCCTCAACACTGATTTTCAGATACAGATATATGCAATATGTAGGGATTGGATATGGAAAGTATCATGGTTACAGAGATTGCTGGTTACATCTGAGGCAGGGTGTGTGTCTCACAATAAAAATTATAATCAAAATTACAATTCCTAATAGTGGAAAATGATCAAAACTGAAAGGGAAACGTATTAAAGTTCTCAACAAAATTTTATACAGAAACTATTATTTTGCCTTGTCTGTGGTTTGTTTGTAAGCAAACAAGGTAGCATATAAATAAATATTGAAGAATGGAAAATCAAATCTATTGTCATAATATTAATTTTTTTTTAAACTGCATTGTACTGGCAACTTTTTTTTGTTGTTTTGTTTTTTGCAGATGGATGCCTGACTTGTGCCCAGAATTCCCAGTATTGAATATGCATGTTCTGCTTATTGCTCTGAGGGATGTAGATATTATCGTATTTTATTGCTATAATTTTTCTTCCCAAACAATGTTTTATATTTTGTGTAATTTGCATAATGTTTCCATATCCACAGCTATCCAATTTTAAAGCTTCTCAGAATCCATAAATGCTGGTATACTAATATGTTTTCATGTAGAAGGATACTTCTTCAGTCTGAAATAACCTTCATCTTTAACTTCCCTACTTGCATCTTTGGCAAGCACAATTCCTCTGTAGCACGAACCTTTATTATTTGTATTCTTCCTGTGGATTCTTTCACAGACATTTCTTCCCTGAGGTGATCCCATATTGCAACCATTCTCCTCTGTTTCCTAGCATGGGATCACAAATGAGACACATAAATACATTTATTTCCACAAGTCAATAAAGTTCCTGTTGCTCCTTTATTTTATTTTATTTTTATTTATTTTTTTGGCCAATAGTTTGTATTACAGCGCCCTCTGGTGCCTTGAGGTTCCCTTTAGTCTTGAGCTGGGCCCTATCTTCTCTCTATAAGGAATGTTTCTTTCAGGTCAAACTCAATTCTTGGATCCACCGAGTCTTCTTAGTAGCAAAACAGAAAGGTTTTGCCATTGCCACCTTCTAGGATTCATATGGATTCCTATTTTAGCCTTTAGTCCTAGCATTTCATATACAAGTATTACCAAAGACCAATTTTCTTTGACTTTGAGGCTCACATGAAGATGACCAGGGGTTATCCTGCCTTGTTGAGACAGGCCACACTAATGATTAGACAGAGCTGCGTGTAATATTCCATAGAGATTGTATTATTTATAAAATACAAAATGTAGCTGTACAATGCCAGCTCTCATCTTTTTTCTGCTTAAAAACTGTTCCCTTCCCAGCAGTTTCTCTTGTATTTTTCCCTGTGTTTGGGAAGTCAAGTGGGAATGTGGAATGAATTAAGAATTTTCTCCCCTATATGGTAATTCTCTGTTCAGACTGAAAAGTCCCATGACTAATTTGTAAGTTGTTTTTGTAATGGATGGTATCTAAAAAGCATCTGAATATAACATGATATTTTGTCAGAGATTTAGGATGTCAACTCCCAGAGTTCCCACAATGTGATTTGTGTGCATCATGGTGAGGTTTTGCTGCCTTAACTACTAATTTGATTTTTTTATGTTATTATGTGTCAGATAAAATATGGTAGACTTGTGGTTGAGATGTCTTGGTCACATTTTTAGATCTGGCACTCAAGATACAAAAATAGGTAAAATTTGCAGGATGCAGGATGAATTAGAAAGCAACAAAAGACAGGAATATGTAAAATATGCTAAACATAATCCAGAGTTTGAAATAACAATCAGAGAAATAAAAAATCTGGACCTGGAACAACGAAGAGTAAGAGAACTAACTGCAGCTCTAAAAACAAAAAGTTCCACAATTTAAGACACAGAGGCCATCGCTCCAGCCTCTCAATGAGGTACTACATTGCTTGTTTCAACTCTTTTGAAACAGTTTTCTAATCTCAGATGTAGCAACAGTCTTATTACCAAAGCATAAATATATTCAAAATTAATGAAATACAATTGATAAAATAATATTCTATTCCAGCCCAATTTCTTTCAATATGTGGGATTGTCATAAATGTTTTGTATTTTGCCTCCTACAACAAAAACAGACTTTACACATCATAAACCATAACTGAATAGATTCACAAATGTTAAGGCATAAATTGTGGTTATAAATCACAAAGCATGAGTTTATATAATTCAGCAAACAAAGTCATATTAGGCTTAATAAGATGTATGAAATCAGTCAAAACAGTTGGGATATCACATCTGTGACAAAAGCCACTTTTTTTTTAAGTTTGGGAGTAAGGGTCAGGTGACATATTGAATCAAGGTCTCCATGGAGCAAATTGGAATCTACAACCTCTCTATTCAAGAAAGTTAAATAAATATCAGTTTCTGGTTTTGGGGTACTGAGTTATCCATAGGGTGGGCTCTCATAATCTGTTAAACCACAAAAAAGATAAAACATGGTTTAAAGCTACAATATTCTTTACTGGTTAAGCATATTGTATGACAGAGCCTAGGAGGTGCAGTGGGTCAGCAGTTAAAGATGCTGAGCTTGTCAGCTGGGATGCTGACAGTCTGAGACCCGAGCATTGCTCAACAGGGTGGGCTCCCATTACTTGCCCCAGCTCCTACCCACCTAGTAGTTTGAAAGCATGCAAATGCGAGTAGATAAATAGGTACCACTTCAGTGGGAAGGTGACAGCATTCTGTGTGCCTCAGCATATAATCATGATGGCCACATGACCATGGAAATGTCTTCAGACAATGCTGACTCCCTCAGCTAAGAAACAAGAGTTGGGCATGACTGGACTGGACTGGACAGGGAAACCTTTACCTTTATGACAGCGCAAATTGTGCCTTATCAGTGAAAACCACAATCTTTGGCATCTGTGCTCATTCTTTCCTTTAATGAGTTTCTGATTTGGTGCAAACCATATTGCTGCTTTATTCAAAAGCATCCGGACAAACCTCATTATTTGAAGTAACATAAGTAACACAAGTTCAAAATTCATTTCTGAGAGTTGAAGGGAAAGGAATGATTGTATTATTCAAGTAATACTCAAGCCCCAGTCATCTCAGAGCTCCAAGGCTTCAGCAACTCTCCTGAATAGTCAAAGGCAAACTTGTCTTTCATCTTGGGCACATTAATGATCCTATGCAGAAACACTAGGCATCACTTCTGGGAAAATGTTCTCTGAATGGGAACGGAGAGAAGAATTTCAAACTCCCTTTTTTCAGATTGCTGACCAGCTTTTTTTTTTCATTAGCTAGCATAGTACAACCTTTTGCATTTACTGGGTTCTGTACTGTACTAAAATTTCTTGGAACTGCAAATTTTGCATCTGAGTGCACATTTAATCAAATAAAATTCTGGCAAGCAGCATTATCTACTAGAAATTGGTATACTGAGTCAACTCTTTTTCAAAGGGCAAACCTATGATACAAACTATCCCTTTTCATTTCTGGATAAAATATTAAAGAGTTGAAATTCAAAGCTTGGACTCAATATAAGGGCTTCAGATCAAACGGTAAAATGATGTTCTGAATTAACTGGATGAAGGAAAACTAGCTGTTCTTAATGTAGTGTAGACAGTGACAATCCTGCACAATCAAAAGAGAGATCAAGAAATCGGGTGCCATTCTGGAGTCAATCAGTTGAAATGAAGAAAAGTTCCAAGACAACACTACTACAATTATGTAACTGTAATGCCATGAGTTATCTATATTCATAAAAGCGAAAACCACTCATACTGTAATCATGAAATCTCCAGAACCATAAGGGCTACAAACTTGAAATTTGCCACGTATGTTCCTCTTGGCTTCTAGGTGCTCACTAAGAAAGGATTTTTTGAAATTACCATCAGAGCATTAGTATTTCCTATATTATGATTAACACGCTCTGATGCTAAGGAGTTCTACTTCCCCTCCCCACCTGAAAAGAAATCTGTTCCAAATGCAAAACACAAGCAGAGGAGAGGAGTTTCACTTTCAGTTTTACTTTCACAGCAGCAAGCAGCTTTACTACAGAACAGTTGAGCTAAGCCATGCCCAGCCTCCTTTCTTTCTCCTTCTTGCTCACACAGCAAATACTGTTTGAGTTTCCAAACACCCTTCAACTCTCTCACATACTGACAGGATGCTAGCCAGATGAATACCGATGGATGCTGGTAGGTAGAGGCAGATTTTTAAGAAAGGATTTTTTTAAATGACCATCAAATCATTAGTATTTCATATACAGTATTATATTTACATGCTCTGATGCTAAGGAGCTAGACATTCTATTCCCCTTCCCCACCTGAAAGGAACTCTGATCCAACCGCCAGTTGCTTTATATTAACATGCTCTGATGTTAAACCTTCGCTAAACCAGGCATGTGCGTGGCCAGCACGTGACTCATCTGGCTGCGGGCTGGGACATTCTCCTCCCCCTCCCCCTCTGTTCCAACTGCGAGTTGCATTATATTAACACACTCTGATGCTACGGCGTTACGCATTCTACATTAAGTTTCAGGCTGTAAGTGACAGTTTATCAAGCCTGATCACATAGTTTCATAGCGAAGCACGGGCGTCCAGCTAGTGTACTTATATTAGATGTCATGACAGAGCTAAAAACTGATATCAGTGTGATGTCACAGTTGGTTACAGGCACCCACTGCTTGGAAGTAAAAGTAGTATATATATATATATTTAATAAATATTTTCCTTGGCTTCCTTCAACTAGCTAATGACATCTGAGATAGCCAGCAGTCTTTTGCCAGACTCTGTTCCCCAGAGAACATAGAAGAGATCAAGTATTTTCTCAGTGGATGCTGTTTTGACAATACCTATGATCAATGTGTTAAACAAAGTGACAACAATAGTGAAAACAAGAATTCTTGGAAGATATTGATATTTTAACTTGTGAACTCCAGAGTCATTGGGAGTTACAGTATGTGGCATATAAATTTAACATATTATTATAGTTGTTTGCATAGGTAGCCACAGATTTAGACTGGATTTGGGTTTTGTCCATTTATTGAGCATTTCCAGCATTTTGGGATAGACAGATGTTGTTTGAGGGTGTTAAAGGTATTGCTGCAGGATGTCAGCTATTCCAAGTAAAGCTGCCTCTTGCAACCAACTGATAGTGATTTTGTCAATGCTGATGGTGTTGAAGTGGTGCTCCAGATTTTTGAGATTGCACCAAGTCATCTATTATGTAGATGCTATCGTTGCTTTATTTTGCCAGTCATTTTACTTCTATTTCTATTTTGTTATTTTCTCCAGTTCTTTCTCTTCTATTCTGTCTGAAACATCCACTATTCAGACTTTTTTTTGTCTTTGTATTTCTAGCAGACGCTCAAATGCACCATTGTTGCTACTTTGTCATGCCATCGTTTGTAGTCAGTCTGTGTGATTTTCTTGCAGCAGATAACTAGATGACCCATTCTTTCTTCAGTTGCTTTGTAGAGGTGGCACTTGCTGTCTGTTGCTGTCTTCTCAATTCTGGCTTTGTAGCAATTTTTTCTTAAGACTTGGTCTTGTGTGGTCTGAATTAGTCCCTCTGACTCTTTCTTCAGCTTCTCTGCTGTTAGCCAGTCTCTCCGATGTTCATTAAGCCTTCCTAGTATACTAACTGTAGTGCATCTTCTTTACCATCCTTCAAATATTCTTCCAATGTCCTTTTTTCTTCTTCAATTGTCTGGTGTAATTGCAACATTCCACACTCACCTATTATTGTTAATAAGTAATGAACATCACTGTGTGGATGAAGGACATGATTTGTTGTCATTATTTTTCTGATCTTTCTATCCAGGGCTTTTAATTTTCCTTGAGTCCAGTCCACTATTCTGACTGTATATCTAATGACTAGAACTGCACAACTGTTAATTGCCTTGATAATATTTCCTCCACTGAGTTTTGGACTTCAGTCTTATGAAGTATTCGCTTCTAACCTTCTTCTTGACTTCAGTGTGCTTGATGTTGGCAGCTTGAAGGACGCCTAGGTATTTCTAGTGATCTTCTTTAACCAGACTCTTGTTATTTTCATAGGGCATCTCAATTCCTTCAGTTTTCATTATTTTCCTCTGCTGATGGTAAGAGTGGCACATTTATCCAGTCCAAACTCTGTTGCCATATCTTGGTTGTATATACGGCCAGTATTGACCAGCAATTCTATTTCAGATGACGTTTTTCCATGTCAGATCACCCCTGTAAAGGAGGTGGGATACCCTGGCTGATGCTTTTGATGTTTGATAGCCATGGCCTGACTTGTTGACAGATGAATTAATGCAGTAAGAAGCAGTAGTGGTGATAGTGAGTCTCCTTGAAAGATTCCTCTCTTTATATTAACCTCTCCTCCTCTATCACCCACTGACCAGCAACTGTGTCTTCCGTTGTACCATTGATTTTTGTACAATAAGTTTCTGTTATTTTTACTGACTCCTGTTTTTTCTAGGCACTTGATTATCCAAACAGGTGGCAGGGAGTCAAATGCCTTCTTGTAATCAATAGAAGCTACTCTCAAGTTGTTCTTCCTTCTCTTGCAGTTTTCAAAACTCACGTTGTCAATTAGGAGCTGCTTTTCTGTTCCTCTATTGTTCGGGCAGTTTCTTTCTGCTCTGATGGGGGAAAAATTGTTTATTTATTTATTTATTTATTTAATCAAATTTCTATACCGCCCTACTCCCGAAGGACTCAGGGCGGTGAACAGCCAAGATAAAATACAGATAATACAAATATTAAAAATCCCTTAAAATTATTAAATATTTTGGCCGAAACACAGATTAAAACACCCAATTTATAAAATCACGAATTAAAAAATTTAAAAAATTTAAAAGAGGG
This sequence comes from Pantherophis guttatus, assembly GCF_059756535.1. NCBI lineage: Eukaryota > Metazoa > Chordata > Lepidosauria > Squamata > Colubridae > Pantherophis > Pantherophis guttatus. The sequence continues at coordinate 206,972,232 of NC_142064.1, read as the reverse complement.
GAGTTAGGCCAGGCCAGCTTGCTGAAATAAAAAAGTTTTGAGAGCACGGCGAAACATGCGCAGGTCCGGGATCTTCCGTATCTCTGGGGGGAGCTCGTTCCAGATGGTAGGTGCCCCCACAGAGAAGGCTCTCCCCCTGGGGGCCACCAGTCGACACTGTTTGGCCAACGGCACCCTGAGGAGCCCCTCTCTATGGGAGCGTACTGGTCGGTGAGAGGCTATTGGTAGCAGAAGGCGGTCTCGTAGATACCCCGGTCCGATGCCATGGAGCACTCTAAAGGTGGTAACCAAAACCTTGAAGCGCACCCGGAAGACCACCGGGAGCCAGTGCAGCTCGCGCAGGAGGGGGGTCACATGGGAGCGCCACGTCGCTCCCATAAACACCCGCGCGGCCGCATTCTGGACCAGCTGGAGCCTCCGGGTGCTCCTCAAGGGGAGCCCCATGTAGAGAGCATTGCAGTAGTCCAAGTGGGAAGTAACGAGAGCATGAGTGACCATATTTAACGAGTCCCGATCCAGAAAGGGACGCAACTGGCGAATCAGGCGGACCTGATAAAAAGTCCCCCTGGCCACAGCCATCATGTGCTCTTCTAAAGACAGCCGTGAGTCCAGGAGGACACCCAAGTTGCGAACCCTCTCCGTGGGGGCCAATGACTCACCCCCAATAGTCAGTGATGGCACCAACTGACTATATCGGGATGTCGGAAACCACAGCCACTCGGTCTTGGATGGGTTGAGCCTGAGTCTGTTTCTCCCCATCCAGATCCGCACGGCCTCCAGGCACCGGGACATCACTTCAAGGGCATCATTGGGGTGGTCCGGGGTGGAGATGTACAGCTGAGTATCATCAGCGTACTGATGGTACTTCACCCCGAAACCACGGATGATCTCACCCAGCGGCTTCACATAAATGTTGAACAGAAGGGACGAGAGGACCGACCCTTGTGGCACCCCACATACAAGGGGCCTCGGGGTTGACCTCTGCCCCCCTGTCAACACAGACTGCGACCGGTCAGAGAGAAAGGAGGAGAACCACCGTAGGACGGTGCCCCCCACCCCTAACTCCTCTAGCCGGCGCAGCATGATACCATGATACCATGGTCGATGGTATCAAAAGCCGCTGAGAGGTCTAATAGGACCAGGACAGAGGAACAACCCCTGTCCCGAGCCCTCCAGAGATCATCAACCAACGCGACCAATGCCGTACCCAATGCCGTACCCAGGCCTGAAGCCCAACTGGAATGGATCCAGATACGACGATTCATCCAGGTACTGGGGGAGCTGTCGCGCTACCACACTCTCAACAACCTTTGCAACGAAGCGAAGGTTGGAGACTGGACGATAATTTGCCAACACTGCCGGGTCCAGGGAAGGCTTCTTGAGGAGAGGCCTCACCACCGCCTCTTTCAAGGCGGCAGGGAAGACACCCTCACTCAAGGAAGCATTTATAATCCCCTGGAGCCAGCCTCATGTAACCTCCCGAGAGGCCAGCACCAACCAGGAGGGACACGGGTCCAGTAAACATGTGGCTGCGCTCAGTCTGCCCAGTATCCTGTCCACGTCTTCGGGCATCACAGAATCAAACTCTTCCCAGATAATACTCACAAGACCTGCCTCTGTCCTCCCCGCTGAATCTACCCAGTCAGAGTCCAGGTGTTCCCGAATCTGAGCGATTTTGTCATACAGATACTGTACAAAATCCTTGGCTCTTCCCTCCAAGGGGTCCTCCCGCGCTTCCTGGTGGAGCAGGGAGCGGGTCACCCTAAACAGGGCGGCCGGGCGATTATCTGATGATGCAATAAGAGTGGCAAAATAGTTATACTTCGCCACTTTTATCGCCACCAGGTAGGTCTTAATATGAGACCTTACCAGTGTTTGGTCAGATTCAGAATGGCTGGTCCTCCAACCACTCTCCAGGCGTCTTTTCCGGCGCTTCATCTCCCTCAGCTCCTCGGTGAACCAAGGAGCCAGGCGAGATCAACGCCGGGTCAGAGGCCGCAAAGGCACGACCCGATCCAAAGCTCCAGTGGCCGCCCTATCCCAGGCGGCCACCAGCTCCTCAGTCGAGCCGTGTGCCAGAGCCTCAGGAAATGGCCCAAGCTCCGTCTGGAACCTATCAGGATCCATCAGGCGCCTGGGGCGGTACCACCTCAATGGTTCCGCCTCCCTGCGGCAGGGTGCGGCGGTTTGAAGGTCAAAGCGAAGGAGGGAGTGATCTGACCATGACAAGGGCTTGATCACTATATCCCCTATCTCAAGATCACTCAACCACTGACCAGAGACAAAAACCAGGTCTAGCGTGTTTCCCCCCGTGTGAGTAGGGCCATGAACTAACTGGGTCAGGTCCATGGCCGTCATGGAAGCTTACAGTTTACAAGTAGTAACTGTTAGACTGCATCAGCTACCACACCAGTTAATAATTTGAAAGTTGTTGATAAGCAGGTAATTGCCCTGCACCTGCCTTGTGCTGCCCCTTTTGTTGGATCTTTCATTATCAGGTAGGTTTTGCCAAATGTTAACCAATCTGTAATTTTACCTCCTTGCACCATATTGTTAAACTGCATGGCAGTGAGTGAGTGTAATAGACAAGTCAGAGGTTTCAACCAAAAACTATGCAGTTCATCTGCTCCTGCTGCTGACCAATTCTTGATCTTCCTTGCCTCTTTCTTCATCATTTCTGCTGTTATTACTAGTTCTTTCACTTCAGCTTCTTTATTATTCTTATCCACCTCCTTTATCCAAGGTGAATTCTTGTTGTGTTTCTTTGGGTTGTCCCATAGCTGCACCCAGAACTACACTGTTTCTCCTTTGTTAGGTGTTGATTGACAGTCACTCTCCATTATTAGATCGGTAGGATTTTTTCTCATTGAACTAAAATTGGAGATTCTGCCTATAGTATGCGATTCTCAAGCTTCATATCTACTGATCTTCTTGGTTACAACTGTTATTTGTTACTTGATATTTCTAGTATTTCCTTAATCTCCCTTGTTTCCAGTTGATATTTCTTGATCAGGTATTCTTTGATCTCCTTGTTTTTCAGCTTCTTTTCTTTCACCTGTTCTAATTTGCTTGCATATGATCTTATCATGCTTATTTTCCAAAGCCCCCAATGATGTTATAGGTATGAAACCACAGGTGTGATTGATTTTTCTGTAACATCTGAATCAGGAGAGACTAAGTGCATCTGACTCCCAATGCTGGAGTTCCATGGTGATCTTGATGTAAGGTCAGTAAGCTGAAACCTGATTATAGAAGCACAGTTAAATCTTCCCAAATCTAGAACTACTGTTAGTACAGATTGCAGCAGTTAAGCTACTAATTGGGATAACATCCCTAGACATAAATTATACTTCTTCTAAAAGTTCTGCATTAATTGGCAGTCTGTTGCTTAGATTCAAGATGTTGAAATTAATATACAAAGCCCTCAACAACTTGGCATAAGACAATGACTCTATTTACACCCACTTCCCAGATACCTACAGTAAGAACTTAGCAGGAGGAAAAATCCAGAGGCTGACCTTCTCTGAGGAACAACTTTGAGTTGGGAAAGATCTTTTCTTTATAGTATGCCAAGCCCCAACAATTTACTTTAAGCATCTTTTTAAAAGCCTACCTTCGGCCTTTCTTGGACATAAATCCTTCCTGAGGTTTTCATCTGATAAATCATTTGAATTCAGCTTTTATTTTATTTTATTCTTTTGGTTGTTGGGGGGTGTTTTTAGAATGAACTACAGATTTTGCAAACAAGGGATATAATATTACTAATTCCTGAGATGCCATTCATTGCAAAACAGCTGAATGCCAACTTATCTCAATACTAAATCCTGTTCTAAGAGAGGAGAAGTACCCCACTGAAAAGGGAACAAAAAGAAAAACTGGCAACCTTTATAATACACTCTTTGTACATATATCACAAACTTTTCAAGAACTCCACAAATAGCACTAGTACAATCCAATCTGTATGCCCACTATATTTCTCTAAAAGAAAATATAGATATAGATATATAGATATATAAAATATAGATATAGATATTCCTCAATTTAGGACCACAATGGCACCCCAAATTTCTGTTGCTAGGCAAGACAGTTGAGTTGTGCTCCATTTTCCAACATTTTTGCTACAGTTGTTCAGCAGATCTGGATCCCCCCATTGATGTTGCTTGTCAAAAGCCCCCTGGGAAGTTTACAAATGGCGATTACATGACTCTGAGACAATGCAACTGTCACAAATACATGCCAGTTGTCAAACACCTGAGTTTTGATCAGGTGACTATAGGAATGCTTCAACAATCGTTAAGTGTGAAAACTGGTCATAAATCAATTTTTTCAGTGCCGTTGTAACTTTGGATGGTCACTGAATGAATGATTCTAAGCCGAGGATTTCCTGTATACTAGAGCACTGTATCATGTATAATAAACCATCCTGCCCCACAGACAGGTCTAACAATACTGTATTACCTTATAGCAATATCTCTTTTTTTAAAAGGGGGGGGGAAGCTGACCTGTTTTTTATATGGAAGCAATTACTATCCATCAGGGAAGAGTTTTAGAAAATAATATGTACCAGAATCTTCCTGCTCCAGACAGTATGCATGTCAATCGCAGTTAGGACTACTCATTAATAGGCTTAATGTGGCCACAGGCTGCAGATTCTCTCCCCCCCCCCATGTAGATAATCTTACTTTATAGTTAATAGGACAGAAGGATAACCTATACTCCAAGATAATGTGGCAGGTAAGCGGGCAGAGCTTTGATCACCTCCACTTTATGGGATGTTATTTTTGTGACTGTTCGGGGAATTGCCACTGAGCTAGGATGCCTGCAACACATTCCTGATGGCATTTCAGGCCAATTATGGGAAAAGTCACAAGCCTGAATATAATATTCTCAGTCGTGAGATTTTTCGGCTTGCTTTGCCTTGCCTAGCTGTGTTGATTTTCTTTTTCCCCCTGTCAAAAGGGCCAGCTGCAATTTTCTATAAAGGGCCTTGAGAGTCTGATTAGTTTTAAAACTTTTTTAAAGCAGAAAAATTAAATTTGTCAAGCCCCAATTTCAAGAGAGAGGAATGCAATCCCTTAACATTTCTGTTCATGACATTGTAGTGTGATGTGCTTGTGACCAATTATGCTTGTTTAAAAAGTGCTAATGATACACCTGTCACTATTGCTGTGTGACACCTGAGAAAGCAGCTGCCTGATGAGTAATCCCAGCCTTGACCTAGGTCCTAGGGTATGTCACCTGAATACAATTTTTCCTCTCTCAAATTAGCTTTCCAAAATTCCTAGAGCCAGACTAAGAAGTGGCCTTCTATATAACAAAAAGAGTTTAACCATTGTGACCTCACTGCCTGCCCAAGGTGTTATTTTGTGCAAAATGAATAATGCCTACTGTACTTGGTAATAGTTCTATTCGTGTCAGCTTTAAATAGGACAAAAAGAAAAAAAAGCTGTGTGCATGTTATATGTAAATGATGAGATATTCTGCATACATATTTAAGTGCCTACCGTTGGCTACCATCTTAAAATTCTGTTCAACCTCCATGGATTGAATGGAGTTTTTGAATTGTTATGTAGGCTGTGCCTACATATTCACTTATTGCCTACTGAAAACCTCAGCCTGTAGTCGTGATTAATTTGCACACTGAATTCAATGATACTAGAGTTTAGACCATAACCCAGGTCTCCTCTTTATGCTTATCAATAGGAGGAAAGATAATGACCATAATTCATTATCTTTGCAAGGATTATTGGGACAATCTTGCAAAGTAGGGCCTATGGAAATTTTCATTCTTTGGATTTAATTTTATTCTTCTCAAAACACTATTTTACTATGAGATGTTGAAGAACACCACTTCCCTGAACAATGGCTTTTGCACACAGAAATGTGCCTAAATAATTGTTTATAATGTTTACTGGGGAGCCAATTTGGTGTAGTGGTGTAGTGGTTAAAGCATTATGTTAGAAACCATGTTAGAAAATGTATGAGGTCTAGTCCCATTTTTTGGCATAAAACCTATTGTGTGATTTGGGGGCTGGTTACTTTCTCTCCGGCCTAGGAAGGAGGCAAGGGGAAACCTTTTAGAAACATTTGGCAATAAAACTGTGAGGATTAGTCTAAGTAGTCACAAGGAGCTTATCAACTTTTATTGCTGATTTAAAGCTTCTTATGGACTTTTTGAATAAAAATGATTTATGGTTTTGATGATTAGACAGGATAGATTACAGGAGGAAGAATATGATGTAACTTTAGAGAGGGGGTTAAAATATTTATTTTATATATTATACTTATATAAATACATTTATACTTAGAACTGCTGTAAAAATATCAGAAGCCACTTCTTTATACTTCCTTCTCTACTATTTCTTTCACTTGTTTTCATCTTCATACACTGTCTGCTTTTTCTTTTATTTCTTCTTTCTTCCTTACTTTCTATTAGTTTGTGTCAGTTTTTACCTTCTTATTTAAAAATTTTAACAAAAATTATACACGCAAAAAAGAGAAGTGAAACAATTGTTACCTATAAAGGAGAGTATTGATCAAAGATGCTGTTCTGAATTTTTTTATAGAAAATCAGATTAAAAATATTTTTAAAAATAAACAACCTTCATGCCAGATATTTTGAATTTAATTCATCTCATCAGTTTTCCCAAGTACAGGCAGTTAGGCCAGTGCATCTGTTATAGGTTTGCTCACTGGAAGAATCAATCTATTTTATCTATCTGTCTATCTATCATCTGTCTGTCTGTCTGCCTGCCTGCCTGCCTGTCTAATTTTTATGGCTGCCCCACTGGGGCAGCTTACAATAATTAGATATAAAACAATGTATATATCAACAATCATTAAAAAATGAAATATAAATATAAAAAGTTAAATAAAAATATAGAAACCCCAACAGAAAGAGAACTAGTATATTCCACTTCCCTGGGACTCTCAGGTCTGGTGACATAGCCAGGACTTGAGAGGCTTCCAGAATATCATGAGGGATGGAACTAACCTAATGTTGGGGAGATGCAGGGCAGAGGATGTCTCATAAGACAGTTGCCATGGCAGAGAAGGCTCACTTCCTAGGATCCACTAAATATAAGTTCCTGGCAGAGGGTATCCACAGCACTCCCTCTCTACCCGATCTGATGGAGCAGGCTGATGTAATCAGATAATCTGGTTTTATGCCATGAAGGGCTTTAAAGATTAAAACCAGCATCTTGAATTGTATCCAGATGTGAACTGGCAAGCAGTGCAGCTCGGGGACCAGAAGTATAACATACTCTCTTCTAGAAGCGCACGTAATTGCCCATGCTGTCGCATTTTGCACCAGTTGAAGCTTCCAGATACTTTTCAAGTGCAACCCCATGTTGAGCGCATTACAGTAGTCTAATCTGGAGGTGACTAGGGCATGAGTGATTGTGAGCGGAGCCTGCTGATAAAGAAATGGGCGCAACTGGCACACCACACAAAGCTGTGCAAAAACCCTCCTAGCCATGGCTGTCACTTGCTCTTTGAGCAGGAGTCGAGAGTCTAGGAGGACCTCCAGATTGTTCACCAGGTCTGTCTGCGACAGCACAGCTCCATAACATCCTAGAAACAGTTGGCTCCAAAACCCAGAGTCACTCAGATTTCTCAGACAGCCTAAGCCTGTTGTTCCCTATCAGATCCCCATAGCCTATAAGTAGATATGATGTTCACAGTATTGTTTAATTATTAAACTAAATTAAACTACACTCCATCTCATGTTACTAAACTTCAGTTCCCCAGCAATCTCATCCATGATGGACAATATTGAAGATGGTGTCATCCCTGTAGCCATCCCCACCACCACCACCCCACCACCACCAGCACTTTCAGGGCTGCCACAGTGAAGCAAGTCAAGCTGTGGGAACAGGAGCAGGGAGGAAGAGATAGTTAGGGGATTGTGGCCATAATAAAATTATTTCTTCTGAGAATCAAGAATTTTCCCACCAGGTGCAAGGAGGTGGGATCTGAGACCAAGTGACCCTTTGGCTGTGGCCTGATTGGACCATGTGATGGATTACATGGGCAGGGGAAAGAAAATTCTACTTTTAACTAGGGGGAAACCCGAGGGGGGTTTAGAGTCGGGTTTCCCCAGATGTGCCAATATGACATGCCTAATAATTCTATACTTTGAGGAACATGCCTTGGAGTACTGATTCCATTGGGTGTGTTACTTGGAACCCTAACAGATGCACTGCAAGGAGTTGTAGTTCAACAACCACTTTTTTGTGATGGATTATACTCTCTGGGATTGCTATCTGGCGAATGCTGATAAAAGCCGCCACAACATATTCTCAAATTTTAGGTTAGCTGGTTATGCATGCCAGCTAAACTAAAAAAAAAAAAACTTGTAATATTGTCTTATTGAGGATCTCCTTTTTGATCATTTTGACAGCATGCACATTTTCCAGCAATACCATTTATGATCTAAGGTTTATAATTATCATTCCAAACGGGACTGTCTCCCTAACTTTTATAAAAACATTACAATATGGAAGTCTTATTTTCCATTCTGTTTTGAATCATCATCAACATGGAATCTCTTTCACTGGAGCTTGGACAGTGGGTTAATCTTTTCACGGAGCAATGCACCCCAAATGCTTCCCAGCCTGTCACTGCAAGCCACATCTGAGTATATGTGACTGTCTAACTGCACCTGCTCACATTCAGCTTGCTCAGTGATGCAGTGGTGAGTGGATGTCCCTAGATGCCCAATCAAGATCCTGGGGTGCTTCAAATTATCTGTACTCATGAATGATGACTCAGAGCCTTCCATACACTTATTTTTCAGTATCAGGCTTGGCAATGCCGTTTGGATGTGTTACCTTGGGAGATAAGAAGGATTATAACCAGCCATCTGAGGTGACTGACAGATATGATCTGGGACAGGTAATCAAAACGTAAGTGTTCTACTATTCTACGCCGTTTTCATACATTTCCCAGAATGATGTTCTCTGCAATGTTCTTAAGGAATGATGGAGAGGTTGAGTGATAATTCAGTATTGGTGACTTTGGATAAAAGTCTAGACTAGCAAGAACTACTATTATATTTCATGGATGAGAAAATAATATAATGATTATCAGGTTTTACGCGTATATTTAGTCACCAGGGATCCAAATGACAATTTAGAACAGATGGACAGACTGACAGAATGACCTCCCAGAGTCATAATCTCTCTTCTGTGCCAAAAAAAAGAGCTGTGGTCACACATTCCAGACAACTCAAACATCCCTTCCTTTGGGTATAGACTCACCTATGCACAGGCAACAATATAAACAACTTGCAGCACTTTAAAGGAGGATAGTAGGGAAAATACCATTTCTTGATTGTAGCACATTAAGCTTTCCTCAGGCTATCTCAGAAGATATGGCGAGACACATGCAGATGTGTTTGGCGGAGTCTGTCATACACTGGTATTAATCTTCCCAACCATACAAAAAGGATCTGGGAACCTGGGGTTTTTTTTTCCCCATTCACAGCCTTTTTCTTTTTATTTCCCAACCCAATGTAATGTTGGTAAGAGGTCCAGGACTTTTGCTTATTCATCTGTCTATCAATGGGATACCTCTCCAAAACCCAAGGAGAACGACCAGATGTGTTAGGAAAAACTAGCAAAAAATAGTTTTAAAAATGTACTACAATTGGCAGCTGTGGAGGAAGTGTTTTTTTTTTTTTTTTACTCCATCCAATGCATTCTTATGGACAAGATAGTTGGGTAGGAGCTCATAATGTTTCTGGCTATTCTAGTCTAAGCCCTTCTCCCTCATCTTCCTGTCATGTGACCTAGAGCAGAGATTATGCTGCCAGCCCCATTCACACAAACTATATATAGTACATAGTTTCTAAGGAAAAGACAGGCAGGCAGGCAGACAGATACACACACACACACACACACACACACACACACCCAGAGCGGGAGAGAGAAAGTGTGTTATGGGTTAGTTGATTACACAGAAGAAAATGCAAATATTTCCTATAGCCACTTCTGGTAAAAGGCTTGGAAGCAATTCCATAAATCATTCTTTGTATGTTTTACCTACCTTGTTTTATTTTATTCCCCCTTGGAGAAAGGTTTAAAAAAACACAGAAGTGCAACTGAAGTAGGCACCACCATGAGTGAACTCAAAGGATGGCTTTACCTACTCCTTTCTACTCCTTTGTCACATGTGTTCTATGCGGCTGGAGAGCAGTATGAAAGCTACACAGGAGGTAGAGGTGCTTTGGGGGAAGAGCAGAGGTGGTATTCAGCAGGTTCTGACCAGTTCTAGAGAACCAGTAGCAGAAATATTGAGTAGTTCAGAGAACTGGTAAATACCACCTCTGACTGGCCCTGCCCCTATCTATCCTCTGCCTCCGGAGTCCCAGCTGATCGGGAAGGAGTAGAGATTTTACAGTATCCTTCCCCTGTCACACCCACCAAGCAGTCCCACAGAACCGGTAGTAAAAAAATTTGAATCCCCCCATGAGGGAGAGGGATCTCTGATGAGTCTCATCTCAGGAGTGAAGAGAGTTTATTAACTCCTTAATCACTAGCTTGCTTAACACAGTATTAGCTGAGTGAGGGGATTTAGTTTAGCCTGAAACAAGATAGGCCTTCTGAGGGCTAAATCTAACCCTCTCTTAATAAATCTATTTATTAAATAGATCATAAATCTATTTAGGTTAGAACATATGAGTGACACTCTTCCCCTTCCCTGAATTCCATCTCCCCCCCAACTTTTGTTTTATATCTTGTCAACAAGCAACACAATTGACAACATGAAAGCACATGTAAATGCAAATATAGAGCTAATTTTAAAGGTCACCCAAAGTTTGCAAATAATAGGTACTTTAACAAAACACAGTTAGAATGTTGTCCAGGTATAATACGTTCAATGGACAAATGTTTTTTTCCTCTGCTTTTCATATCCTTTCCCCTTTGTGGTCAATCCTCAGTCAATATGCACTTAATAACATTTTTCTGAGGGAACACACGATGTATCTTCTGTCTCTTTTGGGAAGTGGATGATTCATAAGGTTAAGCTATTTACCGTCTCTGCTGCAGAATTATGTTGCTTCAGCAAATGGATACAATCTCTTTACACTTAAAGATGGGTGTTCTTTTCCTAGAGAGGAGTTTTGTGAGATATTCCGTGCCAAAGAGAAATCGACAGGCAAGCTTTATACTTGCAAGAAGTTTCTGAAAAGAGATGGGCGCAAAGTGCGAAAGGCAGCCAAGAATGAGATCATCATCCTGAAGATGTGAGTGGAGAAGGTTGATTCCAATAGATCCCAGAATCTGTGCTTCCTCAGCTGCTTTATTGCTGTGCATGCTTAGCCCTTGAAGCTACAAATGTTCAATTTAATTGTTTTCCTAAATGGAATGCAGCTACAGTTAACTGTAATAGTTATTCAGGAACAGTGATTGCAGTTCAGTTAAGGTGCCAGCCAAAACCGTATCAGCAGGATATAGATACTGTCCTATACTGTCAATTCCTATCCTGCCTCTATAGACTCTCTCCTGCTTCCACCCCACCCCACCCCCCACCCCCACAGATGGTGGCATCCTGATTTTAGGTGCATAAAGCATGTTCACCATTGGTCAGAACTATTCTGACCTATGGCATTGCTATTCATCCCCATTCTAAACATCACCACGAAGAAACACATTAACCTTAGAAATATAAGAGAAATACTAGTTCACAATCTGTAATATTTCAGAATAGATGTTGATGAACTGAAGATTCCAAAAACAAACGCAAAGATAAGAAAAAATACTTGAAAGCTAATACTATAAAGCAGAATTAAAGGAACCGACATGCTCCAGAAATATAAAATATACTTTTCAGGAAGGGGAAGCAGTTTCTGCAAGGATGAGAGGGAGGAGGGAATGTCAGCTTGATGAAAGTAACATTGCAATATCACAATGCAATTCCCTTTCATTTTGCATATGATGAAAGCAACAGAATTCTACAGTATTCATTGTATCCATTAATAATGGAACAAGTAGTATGGCTTCAGCTATGGCAAAACAGATTTAGGTGAGATATAACATCCTAATTAAAATGCAGTAAATGAATACAAGGTGACTTGACAAATTTCTTGAGAAGACTGAGCAGATATCTGGCTTTGGCTGTATGTTTCTGCCTGATAGCAGACCCTCAAACTAGCTTTTCTCTTTTCCTACAGGGTAAAGCACCCCAACATTCTACAACTGGTGGATGTGTATGTTACCCGGAAAGAGTATTTCCTCTTCTTGGAGCTGTAAGTAGGTGTTGCGTGAATCTACACAACTAAAATGACCCATTGGGTTCTCTTCTCATGCTGCCAGGGCCATAGCATTATGATGCTAAGCCTTGCCCTTCCCTCCCCCCATCCCAAAATACAGCATGGTTTCTCAGGCACTTATCAGAAATTCCTTAAATGTTCATGACACCATCTAGAAGGGGAGAGGGAAGCTTCCTTCTCATTATGCTATAATTTCTTTTTTCTGCAGGAAAAGGCTATCGCTAGTTGTACTGTTTTTTGTTTTTTTTTCTGGGGGAGGAAAAAAACCCTTTCTGATTCAATCCCTGGCATATTTAAATAATGCTGGGAAAGATTCTATTGTGATGACAATTAACATGTACCAAATCAGATGGATTCAGACAAAGGAGGCTATTTTGTTCCATTCTCTATTGTAAAGCTAATTTGTAGTGATGTGAAATGAGAAAGCCGTTTTTTAGGTTACATCCATTGTAGCTTGTAATACTAGTTGGCATTAACTAGTATTTTGGTTATCCAATTTCCCTGTTGCTTTTGTCTGTTTCCTTATTTATAGGGCCACTGGTCGAGAGGTATTTGATTGGATCTTGGACCAAGGGTACTACTCTGAGCGTGACACTAGTAATGTCATCAGGCAGGTCTTGGAGGCTGTGGCATACCTGCATTCACTGAAGATTGTACACAGGAATCTCAAGGCAAGTAGGATCATTTCCCTCTAGCCCAGTGGTCATCAACTAGTGGTCCGTGGACCACTGGTGGTCCGTGAGAAAATTTTGGTGGTCTCCTGAAAAATTATTTGCATTTTTTATATTGCACTAAATCAGGGGTCCTCAAACTATGGCCCCTGGGCCAAATACATGCAATGAACATTTGTGTTGCTGCAGAGAGTCTCCCCCTTTGGGATCTTTTTGTGTGGGTCGGAGGGGGGCAGAAATTCCAATTTGGGGTCTGCTTCAGCCTCCTGGTGCAGGGCTTTGGATGAAGGCTGGAGGGAATTGCTGCTACTGGTGAAGAGCCAGAGGACCTTGTGCCGGTGGGATTGCATCATGGCCTGGAACTGGCTGACCATCTCAGCCCGCTGAGTCTCCAGGCACCAGTACCTGGCCTTGCACTCCTGCAGGTCTTCCCTCTGTTTGGAAAACCTATGCTCGTAGTCCTCAGTGAGGTGCTTATGCTGAGCCTCCTTCTCGGTCAGATCCAATTTGAACTGAGCCAGCTGTTTTGCCAACTCTTTCTCATGGTGGCTGCTTAGCTCCAGCAACTGCTTCCTGTTGCGGGCTTTAAAGAGCCCGGGTGGGCAGGCGAGGTGTAGTGAGTAGAGGTTGGCAAGGTGCCCCTCGATGTGAGTGGCATTTGAGTTGGCCACGCCCACCCAGTCACAGATCATATTAGTGGTCCGCGGGATTTAAAATTATGAATTTAGTGGTCCCTGAGGTCCAAAAGGTTGTTGACCCCTGCTCTAGCCTGTATCTCTCATTGGTGCTACATTCTTGGCCCATGTCCTCTTCCTTCTATTTATAAATTGATTTAAGCAATTGCAATGCCTTCTTTTTCTCCTCCCCACCCCCCCCACCCCAGATTTTAGAAGGACGCCCTATGTATGGTGATATATATACATATGATAGTTGAAGGAATGGATAGAAACATCCATTTCAAATATCATGCCTTTTACTTTTCCCAGAAGCTTGAAGTGATTGCATGGATGTATAAGCATGCATATAAACTAACACAAACATCTAGAAGGAAATAATGCTCCCATTCAGCAGTTTTATCCTCTTGCCTTCATTCCGTCATCCATATATTCATTCTCTTTTCAACTGTTTCTGCAGCTAGAAAATTTAGTATATTACAACCGCCTGAAGAATTCTAAGATTGTGATCAGTGACTTTCACCTAGCCAAGTTGGAGAATGGGCTCATCAAAGAACCTTGTGGAACTCCTGAATATCTAGGTAAGAAACAGCATAGGAATCAGGGCAACATTACAATGAATAAACTATAGGAACAGAAAATAACCTTCCTGTATCTAGCATAGACTTATTTCCAAACAGATGCCTATAAAAAACTCATAAGCATAAAACTCCTTCCCTATTATTGGTCTATAGCAATTTACATATATGTATTACTTTCTGCCTTGCTGTTTGACCATGAGTTCCCCATTTTTACCATAGATATTTTGTGCGGAAAGGAAAAACTGTAATCTTTGATAGTGTTGCATGCCAGTGACAAGCACTGTGGTCCCTATAGATTCTTTCAGTGGGAATGCAGCCTATGACACAAAAATATTTTTCTAAATATGGTTGATTCAGCGCAAATGACATTTTTCAACATAGGGAGCAACTTCCATATATTCCAAACCATTATGTACAGAAATTTACTCATATACTATGGTTCAATTATATACACTCTAAACGGGCAACTTGTAAGCTATAAAAAAGGGAGAGATTTGAGTGCAAATGACTCCTAACATGGATTTTAAATATTTCTAAAATAATTAACTGCTTAAGGACATGATTTTACCTCTATATCACAATTCCATCTCCGCCCCACAAAATGTTTATATATGGAAACTTAAAATACTACAAAGGAAGCTTTTAATGCACCTTGTTCATTATGCTCATTCTATAAATTCTCACAATAACATTTTGAAATAGAATTAAGAGCACAACGCCAAAGCATTCTGTACTTAGCTCTGCCAAGATACATTTCCTGGAATGTTATCTACTGAAATTGTGATTGTAATGTGTAATGTGTTCAGAGAAACATGTGCCTGTCCTCTGGATAGTCCTCATCTTCTACAATTGTCCTTTCAGCACCTGAAGTGGTGGGGCGCCAACGATATGGGCGGCCTGTGGACTGTTGGGCTATTGGTGTGATCATGTATATTCTGTAAGTAAAGAGGGATCATACTGATGATGGGGAGGGAAAGGAGGAAGGTCCAAACATAGAACGGACATCAGGAGAGAAATATGGCTGCAGAAAAAGTAGTAGGAAGTTCTTATGAAATAAGTCTGCAGGTGTATGCTACAGCAGCTGAGCCTTTCTCAAATGTGCTGGGATTGCAGTTTTTAGAATTACCAATGAGTAGCTACAACGCTACATTGACCATGCTGGCTGGGAATTTGAAGAGGAATATTCAGAATCTAAACTTCCATTTCTACGCTGTAGCTTGTCGGGAAACCCACCCTTCTATGAGGAAATGGATGAGGATGATTATGAGAATCATGACAAGAACCTATTTCGCAAGATCTTGGCTGGAGACTATGAGTTTGATCCTCCTTATTGGGATGATATCTCACAGGCAGGTAAGGTTGTGAGAATGGGGGAAGCAAGAAAAAGAGGTTGCACACTGTAACCCAAAATGTTAAGGGCAAATACAAGTTCACTGAGATTTTTAGCACAGCCTTCCCAATCATTGCATCCTCTTGAATATAATTTCCAATACTCCCAAGTCACTACCTTTCTGGCAATTTTTAACAGAAGGATTGTGACCTCCCAAGGCTGATTTTTATATACAAAAGGAGTCAGTCCTACTAAATTACTTCTGTGTAGAATCTGTTTTGGCCTGAAAGACACATGTAATTTTTTTATGAACTGGTAGCCCTTTCAGAATTTCTGTGTTGCAAAGCCATTGCAGCATTTGCTGTGACCTTCACTCCCACAGATGGCATTTAAAAGTAATCTTCCTTTTTTTTTTTTTCTTTAGCTAAGGACTTAGTAGCCCGTCTGATGGAGGTGGATCAAGACCAGAGAATTACAGCAGAAGAAGCTATCTCTCATGAATGGTGAGAGCCCTATAGTTGCTCCATAAGGAAAAAAGAGTTCTAAAAACAAGTACACAATGCCAAGAAACATGAACAGGGACAATATAAAGTCCACTTCTCCATGTTCAAAAGGAACAGCTCAAGATATTCAGATTTCATAAGATTTACAATTTGAATTGTTTTGTACTGAGAGCTAATCGCTGCCTCTAGCCTTCCTATTCAAGACCTACAATCTAGGCCAGTAAACAAAGCAAAGCAAGATATTTAGACCAGTGGTGGGATTCAAAAAATTTTACTACCGGTTCTGTGGGCGTGCTTGGTGAGCGTGCCATGGCTTGGTGAGCATGGCAGGGGAAGGATACTGTAAAATCTCCATTTCCTCCCCACTCCAGGGGTAGGTTACTGCAAAATCCCCATTTCCTCCCGATCAGCTGGAACTCGGGAGGCAGAGAATAGATGGGGGCGGGGCCAGTCAGAGGTAGTATTTACCGGTTCGCTGGACTACTCAAAATTTCTGCTACCGGTTCTCCAGAACTGGTCAGAACCTGCTGAATACCACTTCTGATTTAGACTAAGGAGGGGCTATGATGAAGTGATATAACTGACTAGTTTTTTGGGGGGGGGTTTTGTCCCTAGGATTTCTGGCAATGCAGCTTCAGACAAGAATATAAAAGATGGAGTATGTGCTCAGATTGAAAAGAACTTTGCCAGGGCAAAATGGAAGGTAATGTATTGCTAGCAAAGGCCCTCTATTGCAAAGCTTAAGACGGATTCACTATGAATGTGAGGAAATGCATCCAGAAGCTTTTCTTTCAGTCTCTATGAAAATCTATGTGTTGATTTTCTTTCACAGGGCTAAATCTAGATGAAAGAATTAGCCTTCACCACAGATAAATAAGAAATCAAAATAATTTTGTCCATTTCTCACAATACTTATAATAGCTGGACAATACAGGTCATCCTCAACCTATAACAGTACATTTAGTGACCATTCAAAGTTACAGCGATGCTGAAAAAAGAGATTTATGACTGTTTTTCACACTTACAACCATTGCAGCATCCCTGTAGTCACATAATCAAAATTCAGATACTTGGCAACTGGTTCATATTTATGACACTACAGTGTCCTGCTGTCAACCCTAACCCCAATCCTTTTGCAACTTTCTGACAAGTCAATAGGGAATCCAGATTCACTTAACAACCAAGTTACTAAATTAACAACTGCACTGGTTCACTTAACAATTGTGGCAAGAAAGGTTGTAAAATGAAGCAAAGCTCATTTAACAAATGTTTCACTTAGCAACATAAATTTTGGGCTCAATTGTGATCGTAAGTTGAGGACCACCTGTAGTGTGATAATATGTAATGGAAAGCTATAGTTTGATTAGCTGGAAACGCCTAGTTGACTTTGGCTGATCTGGAAAAGCTAAGCAGGCTCAAACTTCCTTACGATCTGATTGGAGATTATTAAGAAATACCAGGTATGAACCCTGCTGAAAAAGATCTATATATTCTGCTCCATCTAGGATAGTCTGCAAGTGCAGCTCTACAACATTTTCCACAACCTTCTGCAAAAAGAGGTTAGAGAATAGTGTCTAGAAAATCCTTGTGTTATGGTATCAATGTTCTAAAGACTACTAGGTTCAAGAATGCTGGAATTTTGCAAACTCTGCCCAATAATTATCAGTTAATTATTTATTAATTAATTGTCTAATCAACTAGATATTGATAGTTGATAGTCTAATCAATCATTAGACTAATTGATAGTCTAATTGATAGTCTAATCAATTAAATATTATATCTTGTTTACCTGTTTTTATAGCTTTTTAATGTTTGTAACATTTTCAATAATAATATTTATTGTTTTAGTTGCAGTTGTACCCAGAATCACTTACTTGTGAGAGGGACAGCTAAATAAATTAGATAAATAAAACAAAATATACTGCATTTCACAGCTTAACTTCTATATCACAAAGTGCAGTACAAATACGCTGCCTTGAAGTTATAACAGGAAATGCTAAATATCTTTGATGTTTAGATTATCAAGTTAATGTCAATTCTTAGCAACTATAGATATAGCCATTATAGCAATAGCACTTAGACTTATATACTGCTTCACAGTGCTTTACTGCCCTCTCTAAGTGGTTTAAAGAGTCAGCATATTACCCCCAACAATCTGGGTCCTCATTTTACTGACCTCAGAAGGATGGAAGGCTGAGACAACCTTGAGCCTGATGAGATTTGATCTGCCAAATTGCAGGCAGCCAGCAGTCAGCAGAAGTAGCCTGCAGTACTGCATTCTAACCACTGTATCACCGCAGCTCCTATAGTCATTATAGCTATATTTTTCATAATATACCCAAAATATTATTATTTGAGCCAGATCATTTGTGCCTCAAATAAGAAATTGATTTTTTCCCCATGTTTCATTTGCTTGTTTTCTTGGCCACCTATGGTATTCTTAGGAGTCTTGTCCAACATCACAGTTCAAAAGCATCAATACTCTTTCTAACTCTCAAAGTTCTTTAAAGTACAACTTTCACACTATTAGAATATTACAGGAAAAAACATTGCCTGCATTGTTCCATATAGGCATGCCATGGCATCTGAATATTTCTTCATTGTTACCCCACCACATGCTAATCTGTGATGTATTTCTTGACTGCTGGTTTCTTTATTTTATCCTAAAAGGCAGAAGCTATCCACTATTTCAGTTTCTTCATTGTCATTCTGCAGTCATTAATCTAGTCTTTTTTATGTTTATTCTTAGTCTCATTTTTTTTCCACTGTGCTCTTTGACTTTCATTATTCGAGCTTGCAATCATTTGGATGTCAGGCTATTAGCATAGTGTCTTCACTATATATAACACAAGAAATTAATGTTTCTTCCTCCAATTTTAAAAACCATTCTTAACTTTTTCTTTACCAATCCAGAGCCATCTAGTTTGCTATGTTTTATCAGGACTATGACTTCCTGTGCTATTGTGATAATGGATGCTCTAGCTTTACATCATCAATGGCTTTTATAAACAATGAGGCTCATACTCACTTTTGAGAAATATGCTTTTAATTTTTCAATTATTGAGTGGGCATCAGCAATAATATTTGATCTTTATTTTTTACTAAAACTATCTCAAATACCTGGCATCTCTCTTTCCATGTAATTGGTGTTAGATAATCCTAAAATTTCTTTTACTAGCAAGTGAAAATAAGGAAAATGTATGATAGTTTCCACACACAGTTAAATCTTCTTTCTTTACAATTGGTTTGTAGACTGACTTTTTTTCCCTGATCATGAAAGCAACGTTGCTCTGTCTTTGTTTTTATGTTCTGAGTAGCAAACAGTATGATTTTCTGAGTAAAAGTGTAAATCTTGCTTCATTCAGTTTGCTGGTGCCAAAGATGTCAATTGTAGCTGATTCATTTCATCTTTCATTGTATTGAGCTTTTCCATGTTTATGCTTATGTTTCATGTTTTCACATATAATTCTTTCCAGCTTTTGATTTTCTTTTTTTTTCTTCTTCTTCTTCTTCTTCTTCTTTTCCTTTTTTTGAATGGCAGCCTCAGCCATTTATACAATCTGAAGACTTTGATCTAAAAGAGTCATAAAATAACAGTTGTATTCTGGAAGATCCTCAGCTCTTCCTCAATAGTAGATTGAAGGGCCCATCAATCTGCATTACATTAACACTCCCTTTATCATGTCTACCCATGTGGTTTCCTTGGCAAAATACAGGAATCATTTAGTTTTGCCTTCTCCCATGATTATTATCCATATTTTAATTGTTTTTCTCTGTTATCACATTAAAAATGAAAATTACAACCTGCTGGGGGATACATCCAAGGTTTTCAGGAATCATATGTAATTCTGGAGTCTCCTTTACTTTTTTAAACAAGTCATTCATATTTTATATCAATTCATTAACCACTGGGATAATTTCTGAAGAGAATATTCCCTGGAAATCACTGATGTCATAGACATTGTACAAAACTTTCTAAAATAAATTGTTTCGCATCTGAATGGTATGAAGAATATATTGTTAGATCAAGCATTTCTATTAACCTAGTATTGATAAAATACTAATACTTTTTATATTACAAATATGCATTTAAATATTTTATAGTAATTGCATGTTCTATATACATTTATTTCTCACTATGCCTTGTCTGATTTTTATTAACCTCAATAAATCAATATTTAATCCCTCTATTAATATTAATTTTCCTGTCTCTTTCCTTTATGGGTTTAAAAATGGCATGATTAAAAAACAGTATCTAACAAACTTAAATTGAATGACAGCCATAAATTGCCATTTCTAAAGACTGCTACTTGGATTAATCATCATCAGATAAAGTACAAATCACAATACATTAGTCGTACCTTGTTATTTGCTTTCTGATGCTTTTATCCTTGAGGATCTATTATAAACCCATTCTTTTCTCAAGTGTTTATCTGCAGTCACGGACTCTGACAGCACATTTAAAAATAAAATGTGGAACTTCCAATTTGAATACATCAAGGTTACTTTTTTAAAAAAGCCAAGAGGTCTGTGGGATTGTGTATTCTGAACTGGGTTTATGAAACATTAAGGAGACATTAGATCTCAAAACCATGTTTCTCCTGGCAACCCACAGAAAGCTGTCCGAGTGACCACAATGATGAAGAGACTCCGAGCGCCAGAACACACAGATGCAGCCAAGCCAACCCTTCCCACTGCTGCCACAACAGATGGTGCTGCTACAACACAGCCCAACAACACCCCACAGGCTAAACCTGAAGCAGATAACACAGCTCCAACAACTGAAGCTGCCCGGGTGGCCACAATGGTATCAGCCCCTGCAGAAGAAAACCCAGAGGGAAAAACATCCACAGCTCCAGCAACTAAAGCAGAAACATCAACAATGACATCACCAGGTCCAGCGACATGCAACGGGGAAGGAACCACTGCCCCCAGTGCCACCCCCGAGTCCTGGAATGAGGAGACTGGCTGAGTCAGAGAGGAGCCAAGCAGGGGCAGGATTGTACCTCTCTGTGTTGTATCTCTCTTGTAAATAATCACCGGCATGGTCCCTCCAATGTCCTGGCTTCCCAATCATTCCCTCTGTGTGTGGCTGTCAGTTTGTCTCACTCTGTGTTTCTCCAGCAGATTTTCTATTTTTTATGTGACACGATCCAGAGTGACCCTGATGGGCTCCAATAAACAGATGCTGTGGAGGCCCAAACCACTGCATGAAATTCTCTCGTTTCTCTCCCCCCACCCTTTGTCCTTTTCTTCTCTTGCTTTCTTTTTCTTTGTGGATTTTATTTGTTTTGTAAGTACAACTGTCCTAAAGGTACTTTTATTTATTTTATGCATTCCTGAGACCACTTTCAAGACTGCCATCTTCCCAGACATTCAGTCACTCACTCACTATCCAATTTCTCGGCTCTTTGAGCATCACTAGAAGAAGCTGAGGCAAGCAGATGAAACATAGAAATCACATTTTTCAGCTGACCCATCTGTTGTACCATAGGGACATAGTAAATCAAAAGTCCTTGCAAAACTGCTAACTTTAATTGGGTATTACATAAGTCCATACAATACCATCGTTACTCAGTAGAAAACGTATGTAGAACTTGTATGTTCAGCTGCTATTTAGAACTTCTACTGTATTTTTGCACTCTCACTCTCTCGCTCTGTGTGTGTGAGAGAGAGAGAGAAAGAGAGAGAGAGATTTCATAGATTGATTATTTGAGTCTTTCCTTTGGACAGATGAAATTTTTAAATATCACTTATGAGTAGGCTGAGGTAATGAAGATGAAAGGCAGTTATGATATGACTTTAGATTTACTACCTACGGAGTAAGGATAAGCAATTATGTTGCATGATTATAGATTATGTAAATCTGGAATACAGAAGTCCAGATTATTAACAATAGTTGTTGGACTAAGAGCAACTTTAGGATACATGTAACATGAATTGACACCAATTAGCATCGCAGCAAAGACAGATGGGTCACAATTCGACCAAATTTTAGTAATAATTTTCATAGGGGTTCCATCTGAATGAACATTTATGTAAGCCTTTTTTATACTATGAAAGAATCATAATCACTTGCAAATAGGCTGGTCAGTGTTAGGTAGAGAGACCAAATGCAAGTGAGAATGCATTGCTAATATTGCTCTCTACATTTATTGTATGAATGAATAATTTCTGTAATCACAATTTTTTTTTGCACCTACCTAAATTCCTTCAGTAAACTACCTTTTTACGACATTGTAATTCCTTAATTCAGGGTAGAGTAGGGGCGACCAGATGGACCTGAATACCTTCAGTGACACAACTTAAATATTTCATTTGGTGGAAATACAGCTTTCTATGGAACTGAGTTTCAAAAACCAAATTGATGATAGTTTACAGGAGCAGACAACTTTGTAGGGCAGAACATATAAAAGGGGAAAAAAGGGATCAGGAGATACATGCAGTGTTAGTACAAAAGGTTACACTCATACATGCTAATCACAGAGAAAAACTCCTAAACTGCAACAGACAAAGAACTAATTTGCCAATAGGTAATAGCAAATGAATATGCTCCTTTTCCTTTTTTTCTTCATCCTGAAACAGAAACAACGTATTCCAAAAACTAATATTCCCAAAACAGAATAAATATTGCAACTGCATTTTTTGTAATTTCTATTATTTCTCATTTAACACAATATTCAAACATATTGTGAATTTATATAAAATATTACTAATTTTATACAGAATTCCTGTCCATAAACTAATATTTTTTCAGCTGTAAACAAATGAGTATGGCATGGACATAGCATCTGTCCAAGAGTCTAACGGCTTTGCCCTATGTGTATCATTAAGTCATATTGAGAAACACAACAACAAGTGTACAAAATGTAAACCCTTTGAAAAGTCTAATAAATTTTGTGATTTTAATGGGAAAAGCATGCCGTTTTTCTCAACAGGGATACTCTGATATTCTTGCAAGCAAAACTGCCCTCTTCAAAACATGTCATTTTTCAGTTTATCCTAAACCTATTCATAGGCAAAGAAGAAACTAGAGTTTTGTGATATTTAGCATGTCACACATTTGGCATCTCTATATCACCGAATCCCATGTCATGGATTTGTTCCTTCCTGGAAGGAGGAATCTAACATTTGTAAGGTGACTTTTAACATTATAAGAAATTGCAAGTGTATGATATGATTTCCCCCTTAAAAGTCTTCTCCTAATTTTTGATACATGGGTAGCTTGTGGGCCTGTTTGGCAATACATGGAACACCTGATTCAGCCCTGAGCATGGAACCAGCATCCTGCACCGTCATTGCTTCTGCTAATTCCAGACGTTTGTTGAGGTCAGTCCCAGAAAACTGGCTTAAGGCTTTTATGCATATTTACCTCTGGAAATGGACCCCACATGAATTTTTTTTGATATCATATTTATTTGTTTGGTTATTTTTCATATTTTTAACTGCCCATCTCTCTTGGAGAGGGGTTCTAGGTGATGTACAATATAATCAATAAAATTAAACATTAAAATCATAATAAGTTAGGATTAAAAGTTTTAAAATTATAAAACAGAAAATTTTCAGAAGGTGAAGAATTCCAAAATAGTGATTAACAGCTGTTCATACAGCAGTGGGGGGGAGAAGTTCTCATGGGACCAGCCAGCCCCATGGTTGTTTGGGCCTCTATATCCCCTCACAAGGCTACACAGCCAAGTTTTGACCCTTTTGAGGAAGGCCAGTGTTCTCCATCTACAGGCAGAATGGGACAACTCACCACACCCAACTTGCCATGGTCAACTTGCTGCAGCCTATTCGCCACGGCCAATTCACCATAGGACAATTTGCCATGTCCAACTCGCCACAGGACAATTCACTATGGCACAATTCAACAATTCAATATAATATTTAAAATAGTTTTTAAAATATTTTAATTTTTGTCATTCACATTTCATTCTGTCTCTCCTTTGGCATCCTTTTTTAAATGATTCTAGTCTACTGTTTCTTCAATATTAGTGTAACTCTTGTCCCGTGGTGTGTTGTTCCATAGTGAATTGGCCATGCCAAATTGTCCCACAGCGAGTTGGCTGTGGCGAGTTGGCCATGATGAGTTGGCTGTGGCGAGTTGTCATAGACCCTATGTGGAGTGGAGTAGGCTATAGTTCCTGTTGTAGAATTCAATGAAGTCTCAAAGTTTCTCCTACTGTAAAATTTAGACAAAATCTGATTCACTTACATAGTAATTAATTACTGAGTTTAAGCATCAAGTTATACCAACATAAAGAGTTTTTTAGGTTAGCATGTTGTGTGGAACCCGTTACTGTGCTTTGTAAAATATGATTCATGGCTTACCATATCAAAGTTAGCCAACTGGGATTTATTCACAAAAACACAGCTTAGTGCCAGTGCAAACCCAATCCTTATGTTAAAAAAATACAATTCTATAACATCAACCATCTCAAAGTTGTTAGGTTTTCATAACACACAATTCCTGAAACCATATTAAAGCATTAGCAGTGACTATTTGGAATTTGATATTTCATTTGTGAACAAAAATAGGTTTCTAACACCATATCTCAATTTAGAACTATCTTGATTTCCAACTGAGACAGTACCTCTGATAATTATTTGGGGTATAGAGATACAAGCTTTGGGGAGCTTGTAATGCCAGAAATTACGTTTCCCAGAAATTTAAGCACCTATTATATATGAAAAGCTTAACTCCAGAATAATATTTTTGTAATGCTGCAGCCAATGGCTGACAATGTTATGTAACAACCAAAAATCTGCTGGAAGCTACATGGGCTGATATACAGTGGAAGGAACAGTCCAAAGAAGTCTCACCAGTTTGTCTTCTAGGCTTTCATAATGGCATAACCCACCAATAGTCAAGCACTATAAACATTCGTTCCTGCTTCAAGTTAGTTCCTGAGCCCCCATAGGTATTTCTTTTCTCCGAAAGAAACTGTGAGTGCCATATGACTGCTGAAGTGAGCAGCCAAAATGGTTTTTCTGACTAAAATAATAGCTTTGGAAAAAGAAATGCCTAGAAATTGATCATTTCATTTATGTATGATTTGTGTATGGACACATCTAGTATGGCTTCACATTACATGCACTTGAGAAATAGAGTCTTATGATTTGTCATAGGTATATATATCTTCATTTTTTGGTATACATATCCATGTCTCCCATTCTCTCTCTCTCCCTCTCTCTCTCTCTTTCTCTGTATTACAGATGCAACATTAAAAGACAGCCTTACATCTATGTTGTTATCACCTTTTAGAAAAATATCTAAGGAAAAAACAGGTTATGGTCTTCATTGTTTGTTGTAAGACTTGTTAGATGTAAGACAGATTCTTAGATCTGCTGTGGTGTTCTATTGTACCTAGTTCTACCTTTGAATGTGAAACAGAGGTGTTTAACTTATGATGAGTCTCAACATTGGCTCTCTTGTAAAAACTACTGCCAATATTGACAATGGAACCTACGGTAGACATGGTCATAATTTGTCCAGTGTGTGACCATTTTGAAAATGGAAATGGTATAGAGTACTCAGAAATGTACTTCAGCTACTGAACTATAAAATTCTTATTCAAGGCTAAAGCAGTTTCACTATTTTTTCACACAGCTTGTTTCCCATATCTTGAGTGGTTTTTTATATATATAATTTTGTATTGAGTAAATATTTATCTTTATTTAGAAAAGTATGCTTTCTATTCATTATTTTAAAAATGCATTATAGTATAAACAAGATTGCTGTAAATTAGAGTATAGATTGAGCAATATCTAGTTTGCTGTACATACAGAAATTCATATAAACCCAATCCTCATTTAGATATTTCAAACTGATTGATCAATAATTCTCATTAATTTCAGGGAAGACTGTAAAGGATTTTTAGTTCTATCATCTCCACTTAGTATTATTTAATTGAGCTTTCTTTTGAATAATAGCTGGTGGACTACTCTGTCAATTCATGAGATATTAGATTGGATTAAATTTCATTTTAAATGGGAATTATTATCTTACACTTGGCTGATTTTAGCATTAGGCTGTTTTGTAGTTTAGATTAGGGCCTGGGCAAGTCAGATAGGAATATATGTATAAATACTGTGGGATCATTTCAAAACAAGAAATATAAGACTTGTGGCATAATACTTTCAGAAGTATGGGTAACTACAGTACCAATTCTCTAAGTTGTACATCCCTTATATATTGCTTAGCAGTGCTATATCAAGGCTGATTACAGATAATAAGGGAGTGCTTTTGAAGACACCAGGTTAGCAGTGGGTGTGGGGTTGGCCCACTGCTGCCCACACATGATCAGCTCTTTGTGATCAGTGGTGGTATAGAAACAATGGAGGAAAAAATATTTATTCAAGTCAACTTTGATTTCTGATGACTGCCCTCTAGTGTTTTCTTGGCAGCCTTTTTTGGGAAGGAGTTTGCCCCTTGCATTCTTCTGAGAGAGAAGGACTGGCCCAAGATCATCCAGCTGGCTTTGTGCTCAAGATGGGACTAGAACTTGCTAGTTACACAATCCCTGCTTAGCATTAGTCAATTGCTGGGAGGCTCACTAATTATATGCAAAGATAAGTATGAGTCCAGCTGTCATTTCTTAATATAAATATATGTTTAAGAATAACATGAAGTTGTATGCTTGCCTTTCATTTGAAAGGTAATGGAAGCTGTTTCTATAAAGTTTGCTTATTGCAGATCTATTAAAAGTTTTCCTATCTCAGGAGAACAAGTGACATCCTATATATGACATAGATACACCCCCGTTCCACATAAGGCACACAAAAGGGAGTTTGGTTTTATTGAACAGTCTATGGAGTTGATCTCCCCAAGTTAAGGCCTTCTCCACCACCTGCCAGCCTCGGTTCCTGCTTCAGTATTTTTCCTTTTTCCTCCTTTCACAAGTAGCTGCATGTTTGTATGTTTGAGTTCAGTCTATGAAACCGTTTTATTTCAACTACAGCCACCCAGAAATTCCTGTGTAATTGCTGCACTGTACCACTGAAAAAATAAAGTCCCTAAAAACAATAAACTTGAGAGAACTTCTGCTTTTGCACTGTTTCTGTTTCTGTTTCCATATTATCCTATGTGTTTCCACTCGTTGGAACATGTCAAAACAGAGTTTTGCTCAAAATCCTCCTGGCAAAATATAATTTATTCTGAATTTCCCCCTCCTTTACAGTTCCAGACTTACTGTTTCCCAACTCCTAGAACAGATTTTCAGGAATACAGAAAACTCCACTGAAAGGGGAAGAGCAACAACAAAAAAAAGGGTAAATCCACATGTTCTGCATGCTGTGGCATAATTTCCCCCACTAACTGTAAAGGTCATTTCCTTATGACAGAGCCTTCACCGCGTTGCCAACTCACCTCTGAGTCAGCTACTGGATACATGTCACCTTTTGGCATGTCCAGATTGAAAGGGTATTGATATCACAGGAGAGAACAACACTCCCCATCTTCCCCAACCCATGGCTTTGCTGCCACAACACCAAAACCACAGGAGATATTCTAGACAGCTGTTCTGGATTTTCCACTGAATACCCATGAAAATCTCATGCACACACTTTCAGTATTGCAGCACCTACGCCATGGAAGTGAAATGGGCAGCTGTACCATAGAAGAACCCAGTTTGAAACATCTCTGCTGCCAGTATCCCTGTAAGGGATGTCAGCTGCAAAATCACCTTCCTTTTGAAAGGGAAGTCAGGAGAGCTCTACAGCCAATGGTCTCATTCAGTATCTGCGGAGCTACTCTCCCAGCATCCTTTCCTACAGAAAGAAAACAGGAAGCAGCTGGGGACACAGGAGCAACATTATCAACATGTGACTTTCTGTAGTTCACTTGTTATTTACCTGCCCACACGTTTTACTGCCACTTCTTTAATTCAACCCTGTCAAGTTGTCTGTTTCTTCAGCATGTTGTTTTTAATTCACCTATTATTATGTGCAGCATTGCTAATATGCATAAAAGCTTCCTGAAGAGGGAGAAAGAGCAAAAAAGCCCACATAAAATTGACATAGTTTCTGTTTTCTTTCTATAAGGGTAGAAATAACAAAAAAAATGGGAATTCTAGGGAGCAGATAAAACAACATTTTGTGACGCTTATAAAGTGGATTCTTGTCCATAAAATCTTATCCTGTGTTACATTTATAAATGTTACAATATACCGGTTAGGAGCAAGAAAGCGAATTCTGATAAATAACTTGAAGCTCCTATTCTACAGTGAACTGTGAATATTTATTGCCGCTGAGAAAGAAGCTATATCTATGAATAAATGCAACTAACACCAACTCAGAATCCTGCCTTCTGTATATGTTAGTTCCCAGGTTTAAATCCTGGGCCGCCTCTTCAGCCTTTTTGAGTCAAGTCTCACACACACTTGCTAATTTACCAGGTTTGAATGTTTCTATCGTATCTCTTCCTTACAAAATGATTTTCAGTGGCATAAGAATTAGAAAAGATTTCAACACTTACAATGATAAGAGATGAAACTAAAAGGAGACTTTTCCTCCGTCCCATAATACTAGATTGGCAGTGGATTTAAAATGTGTATTTATATAATGCATTAATCAATGGGCTCTGTTACTACAAAATACAACGGTGGCCATTGATTTACAAGGCAATAGAGACAATTTGACTATCACAGATGATACTAGCCTCTACAGATTTATAATGTAAATTGCCACTGAACACGACTTGTTTGGAAAAAGATCCTGGGAAGGGAGGAGACCTTTTACTTTTATGGTATATTGGTGAACTACCCATATGTATTTTTCTCATCATTATAGAACAGAATATTGACTATCTGAAGCCTTTTTTATTTTTCAGTGCTCTCTCTAATTATGACCAGAGTCACTTCAATGCACAGATATTTTTAATAGCTACATATTTCTAACTGTGTAGAACTGGTAAGAGAACAATTGTGTAGAATTTTTTTTAGAGAGAATTAAGTAGATTTTTAGGTGAAATAAATAATGCAAGGAGATTGAAATGCAAAAGTATATACACCTTTTCAAAATTCTTATACTGAAAATTCTTAAAATTTTACACCACCAAAATTTGGCCCAAGCACTTTACATTTTTCTTTAAAATAACAATAGAGACTAAAAATACCTTATGAGGTGTATATATAAATGAGGTATATATAAACAATACTCTACTAATTTTAAAAGTCCAGCTCAAAGTCCAGCTTATTATGCAAGACTGATGCCAGATTTCTCTTGGCAATCAGTTGTGCAGATAGTAAATATTCTGCAAAACCATGTTGGATTATAATCCTATACAGACACTGTTGAGAGTAATTCCCATTAAACATAGTAGGGCTTCTTTCTGATAAGATACAAATTGGATTGTAAAGTTCTTGTTTTTATTCAGCATATATGACACAGCAAGAAAGAAGCCATCAGCATCCACAATTTTCAAGTATTACCACAATTGTTTTTCTTTTCCAAATTGTATTCTGAAATGTCAAGTTTTATATCACTTTCTGATCATTTCCACTACATCATATACATTTCGCTGTGTATTCACCGTGTATTTCGCTGTATTTTGCTGTGCCCTCAAGACCCTGCTGTTCCACCAGGCCGGGCTATCAATGTAATGATTTTAAATTAGGTGTTTTAAATTGGGGGTTTTAAATTTGAGCCAAAACTATTTAATAATTTTAATTATTTTTAATTGATGTTTGTCTTTGTGCTTTTAATAGGCTGTACACCGCCCTGAGTCCTCCAGGAGAAGGGCGGTATAGAATTATTATGATTATGATTATTATTATTATTATTATTATTATTATTATTATTATTATTATTTATTTATTTATTATTTGTAATTTAGGTCTCCAGAGGAACTATTCTCTAGCTAATTTTTAATTATTTGTTTAATTTTTATTAATTAGATTTGTATGCTGCCCATCTCATCTAGATAAATTTATCAGATTCATTTATTTTCTGCAAAATGTTAGATTCAGATATACAGCAAAGCTGAAGATTTCCCAAGAGTTTTGTCCGGATGTTATTTTTAGATTGACACAGATGGGATGTAGATTTATTCCCTCTCAAGTGTTGGGGAAAAAAGCACCTGGTCCAACTATTATTGCATTCATTCAAATCATTGCTCCTCTGATAAATTTGCAGAGGCATTAAATATACTTAGATGTTGTTATAATTAGTCCACTTAGAGATGGCTCCAATTGGTCTGCACCAACCCTAAACCAAAGAAAAAAGAAAAAAAAAGAAAATCCTAAAAATTGCCAGTCAAAAACTTTTATCTTGGATAGTTAGAGGAAATGTCTTAATAGGGGGTTAAAAACATGGAAACAATTCTATTTCTCAGGAAAAATAGTTTTATGGCACTTTAATGATTAATCAATTTTATTATCAAATAAACTCTATGGATTATGTCAGCTTCTTCAGATGAGTTGTCTAATGAAAGCATAAACTGAAAAAGGATTTTGTTGTTAAAGCAACAGTCTGAGACAAAATATGTACGTGATCATTTTTGCATTGAAGAATCTAAACCATGTATGTCAAACTCGATCACATCATGTGACCTATCACGTTTTTTGCCTTTGCGGAGCCGGGGTGGGCATGGCCTATGAGTGACACATCTGGCTCGTGGGCTACCAGCTTCACAGGCCTGATCTATGATCTATGCTGCTGTGGAACTAAATAGCTCTTTCTCCACTATCTTTCTCCCCTTGTGGCCTCACATCTGCTACGTTGCTATGTAGGATAACACAGTCCCCTAATTTGATGGAAATTTGAAATCACATTTATTTTCTGCTAAATTGTATAGGCTGCTAATTGGAAACAATTTTAATCTCAATTGCTGCATGTCAGATGTCAGTCTTCATGTTTTAGTTCATTCTTATCTATTATTTATTTTTAATTTTGTATTATTAACATCTTATAAAATACTGGAAGCCTGAAAGGCAGCTGGTATATTTTTGAAATAAATAATAAACAATTTCTGTATAGACTAAACTTGCTTAGGACTATTCTGCCGAAATTTAACTCTCCATACTTACCTTAGTACAAGCACATGCCACTAAAATAATTTATTTCCAAATAAATGTGATTAAGCTGTGATGTAAACTCTACACATACATTTATAGTAAATTCCATTAAATTAAACACAGTGGATAAAACACATATAAACTGAGGCTACAGAAACTATAACATTAAAAAAACTAATAAAGTTTATTCTGAGGTACAAAACAGTAATGTTATTGGGCACAGGTAGTGAAGCAGCTGGGAATTCTATTACATTATTAAATATGCATATTGGTAAATATTTGTGGTTTGTTATATTCTGATCTATTTCATGTTGGGTCTCTTGACTGTAATAAACTTTCTACCAGTAGTTCATTACATTTCTTATTGAACAGTTTGGAATTTTGAGGTAAATAAGAAATAGAGAATTAATAATCAGCTTCAATAACATATAAAATAACATAGACCAAATCATCTATACAGTTTCTAGTCATTACTAATTTTGAAGCATTAAGCTCTAATAGTAAAAAACTGCATTATGTCAAACATAAATACATGTCTGCTTTAGTAGGTTACACTGAATCACATTATTTAAATAGATTAGGCCATCACTAGATTTACATGATTTTGACTGCAAAATTCCAAATGATCATTAGATAGTAGCAGGGTTGTTATTTTCTATATTGTTTTTCTATTTACCTCAGCTGGTACTCATTTGGGTTTATGGAGGTCTGATCACATTCTTGAAAAAAAATAGAATAGACTATATCAGGACAAATCTTTTATAAGGTAGTGAAAATGTTTATGTTCAGTCCTTGTAAGAATTGTATTTTTCCTTGTAAGAATTGTATTTTTCTCCATTACCATAATACCACCAAATCTATAAACAAATAGGGGCTGAAGAGTCTACAGTCCACTTCTTTACATATAACCATGGTAGATTCATGATTTCTTCCAAATTGTCAATTTGTCACGAATGATGCAACCTTTGTGTTTAAGGGATATATATTGTTGCTGCTTCGGTGTTGCCACACTGCTGCACCACCGCACTATAAAGATCAGCTGCAGTCCACTCCTCTGCTCGCAACAAAATACCTTATGCCACCAGACTTGAAATTCTGGGCCTAGAAAACTTAGAACTACGCAGTCTTCAGTATGACCTAAGCGTAGCTCATAAAATTATCTGCTACAATGTCCTACCTGCCAATGACTACTTCAGCTTCAATCACAATACACAAGCACACAATAGATACAAACTTAAAGTGAACCGCTCCAGACTCCATTGCAGAAAATATGACTTCAGCAAGAGTGGTCAATGCCTGGAATACACTACCTGACTCTGTGGTTTCATCCCAAAATCCCCAAAATGTTAACCTAAGACTGTCTACTGTTGACCTCACCCCATTCCTAAGAGGTCTGTAAGGGGCGTGCATAAGAGCACCAGCGTGCCTACCATCCCTGTCCTAATGTTTTCTTTTATTCGTATCCTTTTCATGTATTCAATTCATGCTTATAATTATATAAACTACCTAAAACTTTCTTGACAAATAAATAAATAAATAAACATATACATATATATATACATATATATATATATATATATATAAGCAAATATGTATGTATGTATGTATGTATGTATGTATGTATATAATTTCCAACTTCCTACAAGAAAAGTCAATAGGGAAGCTGGCTGGCTCACTTACTTACAATGTTGGCCGGCTGGGGAATTCTGGGAGTCGAGAGAGAGAGAGTCGAGTTGGCCAGGTTGAGAAATACTGACCCTACTTCCTCCACCCGTCCCAATTCACACTAGCCCAGAAAAACAAGAGTTCACCTAATACGGAAGGGAGAGAGTGTAGCGTTACACCTGGGATATCTAATTCTCACTAGTCATCCCCTGTGCGTTAAAACCAGCCTTGTTCTGGAGGTGGGGGGGGGGGGGAGAGAGCTATATAAATTGGAAATTAAATTAAATTAAATTAAATTAAAAGGGCTAAAACAGACAAAGCAGCTACATTGGTTTAGCACACTCAGTTTACACGTAGGGCGCAGAACTGCAGTAAGAACATTGACGGGAGGGGCCCCTGCACCTCAAATGCCTCTTAGCCACGCCCCCTCCGACTTCTGCCAAATACCCGGAGGGGCAGGAACGTCGCCCTCGCGCTCCTAGAACAATCGCGTCTGTTTTGCGTGCGTCATTTCCGTCCCCAGCCGGAAGAAGGTGAAAGGAGCCAAATTTGATTTTTGCAACTTAATAAGTACCGTAAGTTTGAGCCGGGATAGTTTTTATTTTATTTTATTTTATATTATTATCGAAGGAGTGGAAGCCGGCTGGGGTGCAGAAAGCGCCGTTTACCTCCCTCCCGCCACCCAGATCCCCGGGAGGGTGGAGAGAAAAATATATATATATATATATATATGGTGGAACCGTGTTGGGTTGTATAGGAGGGATAACTTGAAAATCCAGCGGAAGGAACTTTCCCCATATTCCACTTGGTAACCAGAGAAACATTGCGGAGGCGGGATGTGTGATGTCTCTTTCAAGTCCTAAATCCAGGAAAGCCAAAGCACTTCGATCTGGTTTTTGCAGAGTCCTTTTCAGAGATGCTGCCTTTACTAAATGCTATACGTCTCTGTTTCTTTACTAGCGTTTTCCATCTTCCTAAAGGAAGTGCTGGCTTAGTGGAACAATTTGCCTCCCGAAGTTGTGAATGCTCCAACACTAGAATAACAGAGTTGAAAAGGGACCTTGGAGGTCTTCTAGCCCAACCCCCTGCTCAAGCAGGACAGCCAGCCCAATACCATTCCAGACAACGTCCTCTTAAAAATTTCCAGTGTTGGAGGATTCACAACTTCTGGAGGCAAATTGTCCCATTGGTTAATTATTCTAACTGTCAGGAAATTTCTCCTTAGTTCTAAGTTGCTTCTTTCCTTGATTAGTTTCTATCCATTACTTCTTGTTCTACCTTCAGGTGCTTTGGAGAATAGCTTGACTCCCTCTTCTTTGAGGTAACCCCTTAGATATCGAACACTGCTATCATGTCACCCCTAGTCTTTCTTTTCATTAAACTAGACATGCCCAATTCCAGCAACTGTTTTTTATATGTTTTAGGTTCCAGTCCCTTAATAATTTTTGTTGCTCTTCTCTGCACTCTTTCAACATATTTTTTACATTGTGGCAACTAAAACTGGATGCAGTATTCCAAGTGTAACCTTACCAAGGCATTATAAAGTGGTATTAACACTTCACTTGATTTTGATTCTATCTCTCTTGTTTATGTAGCCTAGAACTGTGTAGACTTTTTTGGTAGCTGCAGCATTCTGCTGGCGCATATATAAGTGATTGTTCACTAGGACTCCAAGATTCCTCTCATAGTTACTACTATTGAGTGAGGTACCACCTAAACTGTACCTGTGCATTTGGTTTTTCTTGCCTAAATGTAGAACCTTACTTTTCCACCATTTCACTGGAAGTTTTTAAGAAGAGATTGGACAACCATTTGTCTGAAATGGCATAGGTTTACCTGCCTGAGCAGGGGGTTGATCTATAGAAGATCTCCAAGGCCCCTTCCAACTCTGTTATTCCGCTTTGTTTCTCATTATCTGGGTGACAGAGAGTCTGTACTTCCAATGGAGAAATGCCCCTGACTTGTTTGCAAAGTAGTCAGTACTCCTGCTACCAAGCATCTGCATTATGAACTGCACAGACTTCTATTCTGCTTTATAAGTTGCCCAGTTAGGAAATTGGATGCAGTGGTGTAATAATGCCAGATGGGAGTATGATAGGATGTTTTGTATATCAGTTGCAGTTTGGAAGAAGAGGAAGACATTTTTGAGAAGTGACTTTCTTATTGACTTTAAGTACATATCACATCTTATGTTCTGATTTGTAAAAAGCCCTTGTGAAGTTGATAAATCAATACAAAATAATGCTGAGCTTTGATATTTGTATTTGTTCTCCAGTCATCAAACACAACTTAATGTTCTGAATCATTGATATGGGCTGTTCTATTCTGGATATTCAACGTATATATGTGTGATAGAAGTTCTAGATAATCTATGGAGATTCTCAGTCATCCAGGTCATGGTTGTGAACTGAAGAAGTTTCTTGGATGAGAAGCGAAATGTTTTTGAGGAAAAACAAAGTCCAGCTACCCTTTGAAAAAGCACCTTTGGAACAAGTTCTAGACAGATTTTCCTGTGGGACCGTTTATTTAAAATCCTTAAAAAGTGGTGTTTTCCTTTGTAGAAGATAGTCTTCCATGCTTGATCCTTACATTGTTCTTTTGAAATTATAGATCATGCCTATCCGTGCCCATTGTACCATCTGTTCTGATTTCTTTGACAATAAGACTGATGTTGCAGCTATTCACTGTGGACATACTTTCCACCATTTGTGGTGAGTATGTGAATAAAAATGGTGTTAGATGTTCTTAAAGAACATAAGTACCTTTCTTGAGTCTTATGTTTTACTACATTGTTTTTCACCTTATTTCTGCATATATAATGCAGTTGAAATCTTGTTTTTTATTAGGATTGATCGATGACATTGAGGCATATTGAATAGTTTTGTTTAGGAAAGATAAATTGATAGATGGCTAAGTTTTTAAGTGTTGTTATCAAAAATGTGCTTATGAAGGGTTATGACAAATTGTGTATGTAAATAAAAATATCCACATTTGGGGGTTTATTGATGCAAATCTATAATAGCTTTCTTTTGGCAATTTGTGACTTTTATTCTCTTGTGTCAGAAATATTAAGTCCTGATCAAGACTTTAAATTCTATAAGAGCTGATATTAACATAGGCTCATTACTGAGTTATTTCAAAGCTAATTTTTATAGTGACACAATTACATATTTTTGTATGTACAATTTATGCATAAGATCTGTCAGAAATAACATTTCCATGCAACTTACCGGTACATATATTCCAAAAACATATTCGTATCTATCTTAAAATAATACACATTTTAACACAATTTCAGAAGTACTTTACATTTGCATCCCCCAAAATCTAGCATGCCCTGCTACTGTTATTGGCAAACTGTCCACTGCTGTGATACTTTAAGGTGTGGTTTCAACTAAACTTGAACAACTTTGAAAGCTATAGTGTACATAAGGGTGCTGTAGTTTAACTATGTGGAAATACTTGTGGTTTAACTTTGAACTCATTAGGAGTCATAACAATAAATATGTGTTCTATTTGCCACACTGTGGATTGTTCAAAGATTTATATCCTGCAATCTAGTTAATTTTTAAAAAGTATATCTGCCTCTGGAAACAATGTGTACAGTGTCTCCATGGATATATACTTACTTTTTTCAGTTTGCACAATGCTCCAAACATAAAATAACATCATACGCTAAATATTTACACTGAGCTTGGTTGTTTTCTTGCAGATGGTTTATTACCCAAACTAGGTAACATCGCAAATGTAGCAAGTCTACCAAGCTCAGAGCACCAAGGATCCCTCGTTTCAACCCTGAGCCAAAAATATTCTCCTTTATTGAGTATACCAATACCCTAAACTAAAATGTGGTTGCCTAGCTTGTGCTATATTGTACTATGCAAACACAATCATGGTATTACTTGTTTGGCTTTGATTATTTTTTCTATTTAATATTTTTAACAAAACCCTGTATTTTTTTTATCCATTCACTCTGTCATTTGCCCTAGTCTCATCCAGTGGTTTGATACTGCACCAAGTCGGACCTGTCCACAGTGCAGAATCCAGGTAGGTCTTGCAGTGTCTGCTAGTAGAAAAAAAGTTTGGTTTTTAAATTTACAAAGTATTTAGTTGTACAGCTTGCCAGTTGTTTGGGAAAGACATAAAAATAGTCTTGAATATCAGAGAGGACAAGTTACACATTAAGATCTGAAGGCCTTGTTAAGAGGTGTGCCCCCTTTCAAAAGCTGTTTGAGGTTTCCTAATTGGGATGAATTCTCCTAGAAGTTTCAGATTCATCTTCCTTTAGGAATAAAATAATACATTTGGCTTTTGAATTCTCTTCGTTACAATTTTAAATACGAATGTTAATATTTTAATTTAATGTTAGCAATCATGAGTGTTCTTGTTGGGCAGAATGGCAGGTTCTAAATCTAAAGTATTTTTTTTAATCTTCTGGCAGTGCTGCTTTTATAAGTAGTCCTCAACTTACAACCATTCATTCAAATTACAATGGTGCTGAAAAAATGAACTTACAACTTGTGCCCAGAGTTACAGCCGTTGCAGCACCCTGTGATCAATGAACAAAATTTAGGTGCTTGATGCTCTCTTACTTCAGTTCTCCCCAGTCACCTCTCTCCCCCTTTTAGTCCATTGTTACCCTGCCTTATAGTGCAGCAAACAGCTCGAGGAAGCCTCAGTCACTCCATCCTGACTCAGCAAATACTAGCAAGCATTCACTCATCTAAGTGCCTTCTTTAAACCAGCACCACATGGCTGCTCAGCTGAACAGCACCAGCAAGTATTTACCCAGCTGCCTGGGTAAATACTTGCCCAGGACTAGGAGTGAGACGATAGCAGTGTTCAAATATTTCAGGGGCTGCCACAAAAAAGAGGGAGTCAGGCTATTCTCCAAAGCATCAGAAAGCAAGACAAGAAACAATGGATGGAAATTAATTAAGGAGAGAAGCAACCTAGAACTAAGGAGAAATTTCCTAACTGATTCACCAGTGATTCACAGCTTGCCTTCAGAAGTTGTGGGTGCTCAGTCACTGAAGGCTTTTAAGAAGACATGGACAGCCACTTTCTGGAATAGTATAAGGAGGGTGTCAGCAACCCTTGGCTCCAGAACCACATGCGGCTCTTTTGCCTCCTCTGCTGCAGCTCCCTGTTGAGTGATCCCACTACTGGCTGGCCCCGCCCCACTCCGTCCCAGTCACTCTTCACCTGGCCTGAAAAGGTAAGAGTGATGCCAGGGGATGGAGACTTGCTCCATATTCCAGAGCAGGAGCGAAGCACCTCTGTAGTTGCTGGGTCTTGCAGGCGCTTCTGGCGGCTCGTTCTTGCCTCCCGGATGTCAGTTGCTGTGATGCCTCGTCTCCTATCTGATCGTCGGCACGCTGCTAATCTGCCATCCTTAGTGGGCTCCGCAGTAGCAGCAGCAGCGCCAGAGCAACTGGCATGCATTGATTCAAGATGTGCACGTTTCTCCCAGCCTCCTGTGGCGGGCCTTGGATGGAAGGGGAAGACTCCACAGTTGCCAGCACACTCCTTGGTTGCCCTGCACCTGATCTGCTTCAGAGATGCTGCGGCTCTTGTCGCTCCATTCGTGCATTGGCTCATCCTGGAGACCGAGTACTGGACAAGTGTAACGATCTGTCTCTATCTGTGCCTGGCCCACCAGACCTTGCCAGGCACATAAGAATTGTTCATGTGCCTGATTTGTCCCCTGCATGGACAAGTTACATTATTCTATCTGTTCTTGTGCAAACACACACACACACACACACACACACACACACACACACACACACACACAGATTCAATGGGGAAGAGCTGTTTTTTATACCCGAACATGTATTCTTGCAGCAACCTGCTCTTGCACATGAATGCAGAATGGCTGGGAAGGGGGCTACTTTACAAACATGCACTCGCTTGTGGGGGGAGGGGGGAGGGTTATTAGAGCAGATCTTTCACATCTGTTCTCTCTCTCTCTCTCATTGGATGTCAGATTCCCAGCACCCTGAGAGAGAGAAGAGACACAGTGAAAGAGAGAAGAGACAGAAAGAAAGAGAGAGAGAAGAGACCCGTTTCCCACAGAAAAGAAAACATTTTGCGGGAGCCACAAAACATGGGTAGGTGTGGCTGTGGGACATGTGACTGGGTGGGAGTGACATTGATTGGATCATGCCCACCCAGGTTTTGTGGCTCCCGGTGTTTTCTGTGGGAAACAGGTCCAAATGGCTCTTAGAATGTTTAAGGTTGCAGACCCCTAGAATGTTTAAGGTCTCCTGCTTGAATAGGAGGTTGGACTAATCTGTTATTCTGTTCTGATTGCTTTTAATAGACATCCCATTAGTCATGTATTTCTCAGGCATAAACTTTTTATAGGCATATGAATTTACAGATTATTATACTGTAAGGTTTGTTATGGAGTTGAATGTTGCTTCTCTTGTGCTAAGATTGATGCACTCTGTCGAAAAATGATTTGTTACTATTGATCAATGGTAGATTGCCTGAGTATTACAAAACTGATGGCCCACATATTAGGAGAGAATTCGGTAGGGAATAGCTGCATTAAATTGCAGGTTTAGTTAAAGATTTACTGGTCTAATTCTGACCCAATTTTAATATTTTGAAATCAAGATTCAGTTGACGGTTATTCTTCAGGCGAAGATGCTCAAATCTAGAGTAATCTAATTGAAATTAAGATTCACTTGAATAACAGCTCAGTTGCAACTATTTTTTAATTTCATTCAGTGCAATTTTGAATGTGAATTATTTTATTAATTTTAGGAGAGTTTTTGAAGTTCTTTTCATACTGAAATTACTAAATTTAAGTTCCAGTTAAATCAGTTATGTAATATGTTCCATTCAGCTTTCCACTTATGTTTTGAAAGCTTCAATCAGGATCTTTGGTGTTTTCCCTCTGCAACACAGAATGAAGTACAAAGTTTCAAATGATAATCAATTGTCAAGTGCTGAGCAGTGTGTTCTTATTTAATTGTGTTTCCACCTTTTTCTGTCCTTGTCAGGGTATGGCCCTTATTGCTCTTCTGACTTGTTGGTTTCCTCTATTGTTCCCCACCTCTTGCATCTCCGGTTACCATGCAGCAAGAACAAAATAACATTTTGTGAAAGAGTAACTATGCAATTAGCGAGTGTCATGATTGTATATAATACTTAGAACACAAAGCTGTAGCTTGCACGGGGGAGGTGGGGGATAGCTATCACATTCAATTTCTTTTTTTTTTTTTTATAAAGCAAATAGCACATATTTGGATTTGGCACAGCATGAGCTCAGCCTCAGCTGTTATGCTGAAAGTGCCAGAGAACAAATTGCACTGACTTTCCAAAGGTGTGTGAGCTATTTTGTCAACATTCCAAAACTCTGTGCTGGAAGGATGACTGCAAATTTGGGAAGGAGTGGAGAGTAACAGAAATGGGAAATGTGTCATTTTAGGGTTAGTCCCATGTGTTTGGTAGGTTACATTAATATCCCTGCTGTCCTTGAATCCTTAAATATACTGCTCAAAAAAATAAAGGGAACACAAGCAGAAGATATCCGAGATCTGAATGAATGAAATAGCCTTATTAAATACTTTGTTCGTTACATACAGTAGTTTATACACTGCTCAAACAACTAAAGGGAACACAAAACTACTGTATGTAACAAACAAAGTATTTAATAAGGCTATTTCATTCATTCAGATCTCGGAAGTCTTCTGCTTGTGTTCCCTTTATTTTTTTGAGCAGTGTATATGTTTCCAATCTTGCAGGATTTACAGTTGCAAGAAAAAGTATGTGAACCCCTTGGGATTACGTGGAGTTTTGCATGAATTGGTCATAAAATGTGAACTTCATCTAAGTCACAACAATAGAAAAACACAGTCTGCGTAAAATAATACTACACAAACATTAGATGTTGCCATGGTTTAATTGAACATAACATGTAAACATTTACAGTGCAGGGAGGAAAAAGTATGTGAACCTTTGGATTTAATAACTGGTTGACCCTCCTTTGGCAGCAATAACCTCAACCAAACGTTTCCTGTAGTTGCAGATCAGACCTGCACAACGATCTGGAGTAATTTTGGACCACTCCTCTTCACAAAACTGTTTCAGTGTAGCAATATTCTTGGGATGTCTGGTGTGAATTGCTCTCTTAAGGTCATGCCACAGCATTTCAATCGGGTTGAGGTCAGGACTCTGACTGGGCCACTCCAGAAGGCGTATACTGTGCTGTTGAAGCCATTTTTTTGTTGAATTACTTGTATGCTTTGGATCATTGTCCTGTTGCATCACCATCCTCTGCAGAGCTTCAGTTGGCAGACAAATGGTCGTACGTTTTCCTGCAAAATGTCTTGATAAACTCTGGAATTCATTTTCCTATCAATGACAACAATCCGTCCAGGCCCTGAGGCAGCAAAGCAGTCCCAAACCATGATGCTCCTTCCACCATGTTTTACAGTGGGGATGAGGTTTTGATGTTGGTGTACTGTGCCTTTTTTTCTCCACACATAGTGTTGTGTGTTCTTCACAGACAACTCAATTTTGGTTTCATCTGTCCACAGTATATTTTGCCAGTAGTGCTGTGGAACATCCAGGTGCTCTTTTACAAACTTCAAACGTGCTGCAATATTTTTTTTGGACAGCAATGGCTTCCTCCATGGTGTCCTCCCATGTACTCCATTTTTGTTTAATGTTTTCCTTATTGTAGCTGTGTCAACAAAAATGTTAGCATGTGCCAGAGATTTCTGTAGGTCTAGGATTCTTCTTTACCTCATGAAGCATTCTGCGCTGTGCTCTTGCAATCATTTTTACAGGACGACCACGCCTAGGGAGAGTAGCAACAGTGCTAAACTTTCTCCATTTGTAGACAGTCTATTACCATGGACACATGAACATCAAGGCTTTTGGAGATACTTTTGTAACCCTTTCCAGCTTCATGCAAGTCAACAATTCTTGATCGTAGGTCTTCTGACAGCTCTTTTCTATGAGGCATGGTTCACATCAAGACAGTGCTTCTTGAAACCAGAAAACCCAAAACAGGTGTGTATTTTTAAAGGGCAGGACAGCTGTCAGCAACAAATCCAATATCATCACACTGATTGGAGTCAAGGTTGGCTCACTCCTGACTCCAATTAGCTCTTGGAGAAATCATTAGGCTAGGGGCTCACTTACTTTTTCCTCCCTGCACTGTGAATGTTTACATGTTATGTTCAATTAAACCATGGCAACATCTAATGTTTGTGTAGTATTATTTTAAGCAGACTGTGTTTTTCTATTGTTGTGACTTAGATGAAGTTCAGAGCACATTTTATTATCAATTCATGCAAAACTCCATGTAATCCCAAGGGGTTCACATACTTTTTCTTGCAACTGTAGATGTCCAGTGGATATACAAATGTATATTATGTTAATGTTGGGGAAAGCTTCATTTTATTTTTTATGTTCTGAGATAACTTTATTGTATTGTGTTGCAATAAAATACAAAATATTGTTTTAGAAACAATTGTTCACATTTATTAACTGGGTTTTTTTTTTTTACATGTTTTCTGT
The DNA here is from genome assembly GCF_059756535.1 of Pantherophis guttatus. Classification (NCBI taxonomy): domain Eukaryota; kingdom Metazoa; phylum Chordata; class Lepidosauria; order Squamata; family Colubridae; genus Pantherophis; species Pantherophis guttatus. Next base: position 206,929,977 of record NC_142064.1, on the reverse strand, counting down.
AGGTTGGGAAAAGACACATAATCAACAAATTGTTTTTTGATGTTGCCCTAGAGGAGCAGTCCGAACTGGATGCAGAAAGTTTACAGGTAGGAAAATTGGACTTACCATGCAAAAGTTAACACCTATTGCAGGTGGTCCCCTTTAGTGACCACAATTGAGGCAGGTGATTCAGTCGTTAAGTGAAGCAGTCACTAAGTAAAACTGCAAGCGTGCTTATGATCTTACTTCATTTTTCCTTTGCTTTACAGACCTGAAAGGTTGTAAATGCAAGGATTGGTCACAGAGTTACTTTTTTGACATCGGCCATAACTGCAAATGGTCACTGTACAAGGTAGCCCCTAAACAATGTACTTGGAATAAAATTACTATTTCCAGTAAATAGTTAACTCTTACAAGTTCTAGGGTGAATCTGCTTCTGCATTCCTTTGTTATTTCAAACTTCACACAGGTGACATGGCCCTTTCCTTTTTACCTTGACTTTACTTTGAGTCTACTGCTAACTCTTTAAACATTATGTTTAAACTGGAGTTAAGTGAGTTCTGCTATTGGTGTATTTTTAATGATTGAGATGCATTGTTTACCCTGAGGTATCATAACTCTTTGCTTGTAGCAGTTTTAATTATTGCATACTGACCAGAGTCAGACCAGAGTCAGTGGGCAGCTATTTAAATTATTTAACTAAATAAAGCCTGAGAAGAATCTTTGCTTTCTCTTCTCTTAGTTAACATCTACATGAGAATTGTGGGCCAGATCATCCAATGGCATGGAAGTAAGTTTCATAAGTATGCTGATGAGGCACAGTTGTATATTCCAGCTGACCAAATGAAGCTGTTGAGGCGCTGTCGTAGTGTTTGGAAGCTTTTAGGATCTCAGTAGAAAAGAACAGGTTCAACCCTGGCAAGACTGAGGGATTGGTCATGTTCAGGAATTTCTCATCTTTAATTCTTGATAGGATTGCTTTTCTCCAGGTGATACTCATGTTTAATTTGACAGTCCACTTGGGCTCATGACACTCACTGAAAAAGTAGCAAATCTGTCTAGGACAGCTTTTTGCATAGATCTATAGATCCATTATGTTTGGATTAGACCCTTTCTAATTGGTTCACATATAAATCGAACCAATAAATAAATAAATATTTTAGACCCTTTCCTTGGCCAACAGATTATTCTCAGTCATTCATGCTATAGTCGCCTCCCATTTGAACTGTTGCTATGCACTGTACAAGGGACCCAGAATATATTTTTCTATACCTCTACTTCACAATGGCACTGGAAACTAGTGAACTACTAGTTGTAATTCAAAGTGCTGATTGTTCATGGATCAGGAACTAGATAATTTCAATCTTGCCTACTAGTCCTATAAGATAAGGTATGATCCAAGTCCAGTCTACAAAACAATGTCATTTTGTGAAACACTAGAGATATGCTTCTCTATAATTGCTCCTGGCCTCTGGGATAGCATTTTTCCTGAGGTCCCTTTGGCCCCAACTTCGCTGACCTTTAGGAAAGCAATAGAGAGTTGCCTTTTCCTGAATCAAGGCAAACTGTGAATTGCTTGAATAGTGGCTGTTTGATTTTTGTGTATTTCCCAGTGCACGATTATTGCTATATTTGGTCTTGTTTATTTAAAGATATTTAAATCCACTGTTGCTGCCTTGCATCATTTTGCTCGAAGAAACCCTATACATTGAGAGAATGAATTATAAAATATTCAAGTTGCTGTTGTAAACTTGAGAAAAGGGAATAATTTGCAGTTTTTGAAAGTTATTATAAGAAAACAGTTAAATGTGGACGTGCAGCACTTCAGATAGGAAGATAAAAAGGTGCTTAATATTATCACCTCTGTATAAAGATGTGTCTGTTTTACAGACACACTGATAGATAGAGTGTGTATGCTCACAACCTCTCTGAAGCATTTTTATTTTTTTGGCTTTGGATCTGAAACATTATACATCTCCACTGTTAAATTTTATATTGTAATCCAGTGGGTTTTTTTTTTTTATAAATTCACTTTTTCATGCAGTTGGACTCATTAAGGTATCTAATTGTAGAGAGCTATTCTAGAATAATTTTTTTAAAAAGCTAATATATGTAGAATGTGCCAATTCAAACATGCCGAGGTTTGGTCTCTGCAGATGTTTTACTGTAATAAATTGGCAGGGGTACAAAATGGCTTGTAGCATTCCAAATATATAGAGAACTAGGATATAGTAGCCTACCCTCCCTGCCTACATAAATACATACATATATGTAGGTATATCTATATGAATGATATGCTTGGTATATTTTGTGTGAGCATGGCAAGCATGAAATGAAGATGATGATACTTTAAAGTTGATGGAAAGTAAAAAAAAACTTGGACAGAGAAAAGAGGGACGTGTCCTTCAAAGCACCTGTGGCCAGGACAGGAAAATGGAAACTTATCAAACCATTTGTCCACAATGGTATAGGGCCATGATGGTGAACCTACGGCACATGTGCCAGAAGTGGCATGCAGAGCCATATCTCCGGGCACTTGGAGCCATCGCTCCCTCCCTGCCCAAGCAGGCTTCTTGCGCGGCCCCAGCCCTCCAGCCCACGGCGACGCATTTCCGCAGTCCGGAGCACCTGGCTGGCTCTGGCACCCCAGAAGAGCAGCAGCAGCAGTCTTGCTTGTTCTCAGTGGTGGGCGAGGTGAGGGTGGCAGTTCTCCTTCAGAATCCCGGTCACAAGCGGAGGGTGAGAACCGCTGCCCCCCCCTCACCAGCCATCAAGAACAAGCAGCGCTGCCTCTGCTACTTTCCTAGTGCAGCAGTTCTCACGCTGCTGCTTGCGCCCGGGATTCTGGAGGAGAACCGCCGCCCCTCCCTTGCCAGCCACTGAGAACAAGCAGTGCTGCCGCAGGAGCAGAGTCCGTGCCGAAAGAACATCTGTCCGGCGCCAGGGTAAGAGACGCGCCAGCCGGGAAGTGGGTGCAGTCTCTTGGAAGAAGGGGCGGAGGGGCTACACTGGCTTGTTCTTGGTGGCAGGCAGGGAGGCACTCCATTGATACACTTCCGGGTTCTGCCCCCCTCCCCACCCCCCCGCAGCCCATTTTTGATCTCAGGAGACTTCAGGGAGGCTTGCCAGGCCCAAAATGGGCAGCGGTGTGGCGCGCATGTACGGGGGGGAGGGTCGTGCGTGCATGTGCAGTGGGAGCAGGGTTACGCATGCGTGGATGTGTAGGGTCATGTACAGGAGGCGGGGCGCGGCAGGGGGCATTGCATTATGAGTGTGGGCACGTGCGCGCTCGACCCGCCCGCACTCCCCCCCACTTTTGGCACGCGATGGCAAAAAGGTTTGCCATCACTGGGTCTCCTGCTTGAGCAGGGGGTTGGACTAGAAGACCTCCAACTCTGTTATTCTGTATCCTATTCTGTATTCGATATATTTTCTCTTTTTTTAAATTGAAAAGTGCCAATTGCTCCAAAGACCTCTTCAGTGTTCAGTTAATGAAATTTCCTCCAAATTGGTGCCAGTTTACTGCTGTCTGTTTCATCCAGCTGCTAATCTGCATCAGTAACATCCAAGCTCATTTGAATGAGCAGTAAACAATGCTTTAATTGTACTTAAGTGTAAGTGTATCCATATGCCATTGCAAATTGTTCTTTTTTTTGGACTTCATTAAAATAATAGATTTTGCAGATGCTGTTATACTTGAGTGTGTATTGAATGGGTCCGTTTTAATGGGTTTTAATATTAGTTAAAATAGGTTAATATATTTTGCTGGACAGAATATTTGCCTGATTGCCTTGTTAAATTAAAATATGAAAAAGTTTTCTTCTGTGTGTCTTCTGAAATTGTTTAACCATTGAAAAATGAAACTGAAAGATACTTAACAAGATGATAATTTTTCTGATATTAATTCTTCAAGATCTTTTTTTTTTTAAGCATTCCTGTAGTTCTAAAGTAGTGATTGTCATAACTGTGATCCATGGAACTCTGGTGGTCCATGGAGGTTCTTGCACTTTCCCTGCATCGGTCATCTGATTTGTGATAATAAATTAGTAGCTGAAAGCAGATTAACTGACAATTATAAGTGATCCGACAAGTAACAACATGAGTTATATAACATTCAGAAAATGAACAACAGTGAATATATCACACATGTTTTGCTCAGACAGAGCCTGCCTGGCCTTAGCATACATTACCTATACGTACATTTTTTTTAAAGTTATGATGATGTCTTGGACTTCGTTCTTTAACCTGATTTGATTCTCTTTGTGTTTCAGAATGAACTAGATAGGGTGAAAGCTCAGCTATCCATGAAAGGTAAGTTGAAAAATGAGTGGCCTGAGATAATAAAATATAAGCTGAGGACCTAATTGTTGTTATGCCTTTGTCCTAGTTTTTTTACACAAGTATATAAAATTTCTTCTGCCTCCAAATTTGAGGAATGACATTTCTTCTGCCTGCACATGATTAAGAGTAAATGAAATATGGACTACTTGATGCTGGGTAGTTTGCTTGCAGACATTTTGTTATCTAGTAACATCTTCAGTGCTAGAAGGGAGTAGGGTTTGTCCTGTTTATATTGGTTCAGGTAGTCCTTGACTTACAAAAGTTTGCTTTGCAAGTGTTCAAAGTTACAATGGCACTGAAAAAATTACTTACAACCACTTTTCACACTTATCACCATTGCAGCTTTCTCTTGGTCATGTGATCAAAATTTTGCTGCTTGGCAGCTGACTCATATTTAGACAGTTGCAGTATCCCGGGGTCATGTGATCACTTTTTCTGATCTGACAAGCAAAATCAATGGGGAAGCCAGATTCACTTAATCATGTTACTAATTTAACAACTGCAGTGATTCACTTAACAACTGTGGCAGCAAAGGATGTAATATGGGGATAAACTTAACAAATTTCTCACTTAGCTACAGAAATTCTGGGCTCAGTTGTCGTAAGTCGTAGACTACCTATGGTTCCTTGATTAACCTGTTGTTTACTGCTGAATTGTTTGTGTAATGTTAATCCTGCTGTTTATCTTGGTGTTGATCGCTAGTGAGGAGGTGTTGTGGTCTTTTTGTTTTCTTTTTAGCTTTTTTATTGTCTCTTTTGAATGGTGTATAAATGTTGTTTATTTATTTATTTATTATTTATTTCTTATACTTATATGCCGCCCTTCTCCCGAAGGACTCGGGGCGGCCCACAAAAATTAAAACGAAGAAAACAATAAAGATAACTACTAAAATAATCAAATAAAATCTCCCAATTAAAAATCGCCCATCAGATCAGCAAATTTGTTGGAAAAGCCATGTCTTCAGGTTACGGCGGAAAGAGCGGAGGTCGGGGGCCATCCGGAGCCCCGTAGGTAACCCATTCCAGAGGGTCAGTGCGCCCACAGAGAACGCCCTCATCCTGGGCGCCACCAGCCAACATTGTCTGGCCGATGGCACCCGGAGGAGGGCAGTCCTATGTGAGCGCACAGGGCGGTGGGAGGCAGGCAGAAGGTGGTCCTGCAAGTATCCCGGGCCCATGCCATGTAGGGCTTTATAAGTAAGTACCAGCTTATCTCTATGTGCCTGTTGATTTGTCTGAGTGCCAAGCTTCCAAGAATCCCCTGGTTGTTTTGGGTTTTAGCTTGGTCTAGGATGCTTACTGTTTCCAAACTACAGTTAAATCTATCCACGTGTTGTGAAATTAAGGAGTTTTTATGATGTCTTCTGACTCCTAACTGTTGTTCATGGGTGCAATCCAAAAACACTAAGCAGGGATTAAACAGTAAACAATAGTCTAATCAAGGAGCTACCAGGGAGAAAAAAAATACTCCCACTAACACTGACAGACAAGCTACTGTATATAAACAGAAAGCAAATCCCAGGCCTTCTAGGATTGAACATGTTACCTAGTTGAATAATGAAACGTCTGCAAGCACTCAGCCAAGCTCTGAGAGACTCCACAGTTCAATTCTGAGCTACGTATATTCTCTTTTGTTGGCAGTAAACGAAATGCCATGAACCACCATATTTTACCACAAACAAACAAACAAATCAATAAGAGCCACTGGTTGACTATAGGCCAAATCTTGTTTGGCCATAGATTTTCCATGATAAAATTGAGCTTGATGACATCCAAACATTCCAACTTTTAATAATTATTTTGGGAAATACTGTATTTATCTGCTAATGTCCAGGGTTGTGCAATAGAAACATTATAGGCTTGATTCATTGAACTGAAAATAAGAAACTTATGAAGGGAGGAGGATGTTCTCTGAGTCTAATTAATCATTCCCTTCCATTTCCACAATTTTAAGAATATTAACTTTTTTATTATTTTCTATAGATGGTTATGAGTCATAAAGAGTGAAGAAAATGTCATTTAATTTGAAAGACAAAGGTCTTAAAATATCAGAATGCAGTAAAAGATAAAAGTTTTATAAGAGCAGCCAGGAAGAGTCATTGTTTCTAAAACATTCATTCTTACTGGATGATTTTCTTTCCCATATATGTACTGTGATGGTAAAATGGACATCTCCCCACCCATACACTGTGTTCACTAATTGATCCTGAGCAGTGAAAGGAAGAAGAATCAGTAGGAGCCTGTAGCCCACTAAATGAAATAATTTGCATTCATTGCCTATATCTCAGACATAGTATTGCTGACATGCTGAACTAATAGGAAGACATCTATATATATAAAAGCGAAATATCACTCACACATCATCACAAAATCTCCAGAATCGTAAAGCCTACAAACTTGAAATTTGGCACATATGTTCCTCTCGGCTTCTAGGTGCTCACTAAGAAAGGATTTTTCGAAATGACCATCAGCTCATTAGTATTTCTTATATTATTATTAACACACCTTGATGCTAAAGAGTTAGACATTCTACTCCCTCTCCCCACCTGAAAAGAACTCTGTTCCAACTGCCACTTGGGTGTGGGCATAGCCAACACGTCATTCATCTGGCCTGCTGGGAGTTTAGACATTCTACTCCCCGCCTGAAAGGGACAGAAGGAGATAAGATATGAGAGGCTTCTGTGGGGCATGCCTGAGGGAGAGAAGGGGATAGGAGAGGATCAGTGGGGCCAGCCTGAGGGAGAAAAGGGGGAGAGGAGAGGAGAGGCTTCTGTGGGGCAAACCTGAGGGAGAGGAGAGGAAAGGCTTCTGTAGGGCAAGTCTGACGGAGAGAAGGGGAGAGGAGAGGCCGATCTTAACGACTCATTAATTTTCAAGCTGTAAGTGTTGATTTATCAAGACTGATCACATAGTTTCGTAGTGGAGTATGGGTATCCAGCTAGTACATAATAAGGTCACCCAGGGAGATTATCCAAAAACACTCCGAGGTCATGCTTTACAGTAATTTCCATTGTGTCTGTCTTTTTGGTTGCCTTATCTTTGCAATCTAATAGGCCAAGAGTATATAAGCTCTGGTTTTGCATTTGATCAGGGTTGTCCAGCAAAGTGCTCATGCTTTGCTGGGATGCCCAGTAGATGCTGCTTTATTGTTTGCCTGCTAGTAAAATTACGTTGTATCTTCAAAGTGATTTGGTTGCTTGCTTTAGATGAGTCAGGTTTTGGCCAGCATAGTTTTGTACTGTAATTCAGACTGAAAGAATAGAAGGAAGGCAGTCAATTACTTGCAGCACCTCCTGCCATTTTGCAGACTTGTGCTTTCTGCCACTTCCCTTGTCCTTTCCGATTCTGAACCCGTTTGAGGAAATTGTAGTTTGGCCAGCAAATTTTGTTTTGGAAAAAACCATACAAGGTATGGGTACCAGTGGAAAGCACCATGAGATGCAGTATGAATCCAAGTATAAGGAAAACTGCATGGTCGAAGTTGAATTTTTGCTGGCTGACTCTGCAAGTGATAGACAGTTTCAATGTTATGTTTTGGATTCTGCTGATTGACTCAGTGAGGGGAGTGAATATGAACAATATTCAAAGTGAGTACTTGTTTTTTGTTTGTAAGCATTTGTGTAAAATTATGCATGTATTTGTCAAGGAAGTAGATGATGTGCAGGTTGCTTTACCTTCCTTTCAGTTATATGGTGCACTAGTCTGTGTGCTTGTATAGGTTTATATACAGTAAATCTCCTCTGCTGATTACTATTGTCTGTCTGATTTCCTAGCTGCAAGAGAGGAATGGGAGATAGATTACAGATACAAATTACATTGTATCTTCAAAGTAATTTAATGATTGCTCTAAGTGAGCCAGGTTTTGACCACAAGAGTACAAATTCAGGACTCAGTAATGTAATTTTATCCAATTTACCTTTTTATATTGAGACTCCAGCAATTGAAATAATATGTATCAGAATACTTTGCTGACTTGTAGATTTCTAAAATCGGTTATACATTGCATCAGAAGCATTTTTGGGCAAGGTTTTTGAAAAGTAATGGTTGAGGCTCTCAGTGGTGGTTGAAACTAACAGTCTTTAAGTTGGGAGCTAAGCAGAGTACCACTATGAATACCAGGGACAGATAATAAACATCCCCAAAAAAGAAAAGGGCAAACCATTTCCATACTTCAAGAAAATTGTAGTCCCCAGGAATCAAGTTCATCTACAGATGTTTCTACCTTTACCTGTGAGCGTGAGACAGTTTCATAGATCTTCCTTCCTTGAACGTACCATTTGCGTCTTATGAGATCTTAAAGGATGATAATATTTACAACTATACAAACTGGGCCAGGAGTTTTGTTTTCCTCAACCGAAAGCACAAGCTGTAGTGAAAGTGAATGACAAGACAGCAGTGTAATAGTTCAGCAAACCAGCCCTGCCCTCTTGTTTCACTGTACTTTTTCTCAATATGTATTGCTCTACAAGAATCCTCATCAAGAAAACAAAATATAATACTACTACAATTGGTCTTCAAAGCTTCATCATTACACCATTCTATAACTGTTAGTTCATGGATTTCAGTGACTCCTTGCAAGGCATTACCCCTGTGCTGGAGTACATTCTGATCCTGAAGAAAAGGGATGGCTATGTGTGTATTGCCTCAGCCCACTGAACAAGCTCTGAAGGGATATAAAAGAGGCTTTGAAATCTGGTGAAGTTTTTAACAAGGATTATTTCTAGTACTTTTTATCCAGTGCTATTGATACAATGGTTTTGGCAAATTTCCAAACAATTTTTAGAACAGATTAACAGAATCGTTAATCTACAAAAAAAGTCCTTGAGGACTGTAGAAGATTGTAATTGGCCCTGAATGAGATAGTGGATGATGTCGAAACCAAAAGGAGATGGAGAGTTCAGCTTGAATCTCCACAGTATGTCAACCCATCCTTTTTCCACCCTCTTTCTTTACAACTGTCTCTCCTTGTATATTTGTACATACATAATACAAAAACAAAGCTGAAAAGGAAGCGATTCCCAGGGGAGTGTTCCAAAAAAATAGATATGCCCACAGCTTTTGGAGAACCAGATAAAGACAGCGACTTTATTGCGTTCTATGGCAAAGTGACTAAATTAGTGGAGCAGTTTTGGTCAATACGATGCAAAAAAGATTCTGAGACTCTAGAACCGTGATGGCGAACCTATGGCACACGTGCCACAGGTGGCACGCAGAGCCATATTAGTGGGCAAGCCAGCTCAGCTCTGGGGCGCATGTGCGTGCCAGCCAGCTGATTTTTGGGCCTTCTGGACCCACCAGAAGTAGGGAAACAGGCTGTTTCCTGCCTCTGGAGGGCCTGGGGGGGTGGGGAAGACCCGTTTTTCTTTTTTACCTGGCTCCAGATCCTCTCTATTTATCTGGGAAGGGCGAAAACAGCCTTTCCCACTCCCTTGGAGGCCCTACGGAGGCTGAAAGGGCCCATTTCCCAACTCCCGGTGGGACAGGAAGTGACTTTTTTGCTGTCCCTAGCCTCCAGAGACTCCTAGAGACTTCTAGAGAGGCTCCTAGAGAGGCTCTGGAGGCTGGGGACAGCAAAAAATGTCACTTCCTGTCCCACCGGGAGTTGGGAAATGGGCCGTTTCAGATCTTTGGAGGGCCTCTGAGAGAGTGAGAAAGGCTGTTTTCGCCCTTCCCAGATAAATAGAGAGGATCTGGAACCAGGTAAGAAAGAAAAACGGGCCTACCAGGCCATCATGTACCAGGAGCGGGGGGTTGCGCCCGCATGCGCGTGGGCATGTGTGCACATGACCCTCCCCTGCCCCCCTCTCTCCTGGCATGCGATGGCAAAAAGGTTAGCCATCACTGCTCTAGAAAGAGTGCAGAGAAGAAGAACAAAGGTGATTTGTGGGCTGGAGGCTAAGCCATGCAATAAGCACTTGCGGGAACTGAGAATGTCTAGTCTAACGAAGACAAGGACTGGGAATGACGTAATAGCAGTCTTCCAATATTTGAGAGACTGTCACAGAGAGTAGGTGATCAACCTATTCTCCAAAGCACCCAAGGGCAAGGCAAGAAGTAAAAGATGGAAGTTTAGCAAAGATCCAACCTAGAATTAAGGAGACATTTCCTCAGTGAGAACAATTCATCAGTGGAATGACTTGACTCCAGAAGTTGTGGGTGCTCCACAGGGGCGAAATGCTACCGGTTTGCACCGGTTCAGGCAAACCGGTAGTGATAAAAACTACTGGTAGTTTAAAAAAGCTACTGGCTCACCCAAACCGGTATTTCCAATGATCAGCTGTGCCGCGCGGTTTATATTCACTAGAAACCAGGAAATCCTGCTTTCTAGCTAAGCTAAATCAGACGACACATCTGTTCCCACCCCTTGCTGTTCTACTTACCTTGTGAAGTCTTATTTTTCTGTGCGAAGTGCGCATTTGGCATGCACTGTACATGCAAGCGCAGCTTGCTTTTGGTACACATGCGCAGTGTGCATTTGGCAAACACTGTGCATGCACACATCAAAAGCATGCTGCACGCGCACCATGCATTCACAGGCAAGCAAACCGGTAGCAATCCACGGAGGATTTCACTGGTGCTCCATCACTGGAGGTTTTTAAGAAGTGAAGGGACAACCATTTGTCCAGAATGGTATAGACTCCTGCTTGAGAAGGGGTTGGACTAGAAGACCTCCAAGATTCCTTCCAACTCTGCTATACTATACTCTGTTGCATGTAATGCCTCTGGCTAAATTTCTTCCCTTTCTCAATCAATTCTAGATCTCTGCTATGTGTGTTAAAAATTATTACTTCACTAAATATAAAAATTTATAAAATTCAGGTGGGCCCTTACTTCCATTATAATTTTTTGCTTCAGACAAAGAAAAACGAGATTGTCAATGTATTGTAAATTCATTGAGAGAGACACTGGATCTACGAAATGCCACTATAGAATCACTCCAGAAAGCTATTTCTGACATGGAAATGCTGTGTTCTACACTCAAGGTATGTTGAAAGTTATCGAGTTTATATTATGATTGTCATCTCTAAAGTTGAAAGTTAAGGTGCAGTCTGCTCATTGTTTATCTTGGACTAATCTTGCTGGGATAAAAAGAATTGGCTAATAAGGTAATCTTAAGTGAATGGGAGAAAGCTACTTGCTTCAGCAATGTTCCATAGTTTACCAAAATAGTTCAAATGTTGCACAAAGGTAGAGAGCAATTGGTCCAACACATATAATTGGATTTCAATCCAATCAGACTTATAAGCATCAATAATTAAAGTGAAAGGGTTATACTGCAATAACATCTATATGGCCACAAAGTTCTCATGTCTATTATAACTCAATCCTGAATGTATCATTAAACTGGTGGGGAGGTGTTTGAGATTATGTCTTATGTCATTGCTTGGAAATATATTTCGTAAAGCTAAAGTCCTGCATTAAAAGTTTGTTTAGACTTGTAAGGATTGGCTTTTTATTCATAAATGTTGATTATGGTCCCTAAGAAAAGAAAAAACAAAATACGTAAGTAAACTGCACTCCATCATAAACTCCCTGATAAGGAAGTTGGAAGCAATAGTGATCTTCAGCAAGTAAAAAGTCCTCATATCCTCACAAGGGACATTAGTTTAGGCTTCCCACTGGAGAGGTCTTGTTTTTTCTTCCCCTTACGTCCAGTGAAAAGTTGTTCTGAAGGGTTGTGCAGAAATGAAGAACAGTAGGAAAAGAAGAAAATGCCTCTTTCCACCTTCTAGCGGAGAACTCTTTGAATAGATTTCCATTGATGGGAAGCCAAGTTGGTAGTGAGATAAGCAGTAGAGCTATAGATCCAACATCACATTTTTTAAAAAGGAGAGTCTTAACTAAGAATATCATTTGATTGTTCAACAGTTAGAGACATTTAGGTGAGTGATTTTTATTTCGTAATTGTTTTCTGCGACTGATGTAGATTAGTTACAAGTTCTTATTCCCGCCATTAGATTTTTCTGTGAATGCTCTTTAAAAGATTGGGTGGTGTTCAACTGATTCTTGTTTAAAGTTGTATTTGAATATACATATATTCATAATAAGTATACTGTTTAATATAAGTATATTTGCAGCACTAAGTCTGTTATTTAATTTGAAATATTCTTGCAACACATCCAATGTGTTTATCTTAAAATTGCTTTTCAGGTTTTCTGTACATCCTTTTATTTAACTTTTAATCCCATCATTGCAATATAGAACTATAAATTAAGCTGATTAGAACTTTCTTTTGCCTGTTGCGTATAATTAACCAATTACTCTAGTGTTTCTGAGATTTGAGGATATTTTTCTCTGAAATCAAATCAAATAGTCTATTCTCCCTATTTAGTTTCAAAAAGCTTTTGAAATCTGCCTCAAACAATCCAAAACTAAAAAAAAATAATTACTCTGAGCTATTCTTTTCCTGTTAAGACAGCAGTGTGAACTTTTAATGCCCACTGCATTGAACCCGTGTAGCTTATTCCTGTTCATGGAAATGTCCATTTTAATGGACAATTTTCTTATTTTGGATTTATAAAAGAGATATATTATGAAAAAATTCCTAAGAAAAGATAAAGACAGAAAGAAAAGAAATCAGCTTTGGAGACTTTACTTAAAAGGAAGAAACATCAAAACTCTTAAAAGTAAAAGAAAGATTTACAAAGTTAGTTTATTCGTACAAGGTTAAAATATATGTGATTCTCTTTTTTTTTTTTCCTAGCAGCTTTTAATTATTTTTTTTTGACTAGGACAAAATCATGAGGCTTTAAAAAGGTACGATATGGAGAAAAGAGAGTTTTCTTGCATTTTTAGAGAAAGTGATGAGCTACAGTATTAAAATTGAGAACAGATGAAGAAAAGCTGATAAGAATTCAATTTGTATGTCATCATTTGAAGGAATTAAAGAATAAGATGTACAATATATTTCTTTTAGTAACAACTAATGGAATTTTTCTTGATTAACTTTGAATTATGAGGTTTTAAAGATGTTAGATAAGATACAGGAAGAAGAGAGGTTTTTTTTTCTTTGTATCTAGGGAAATTGACAAGATACTGTGTAAAGAAATGTAAAATTGTAAGTATATAGTTACTGAAAATGTTTGTACTTGTCCTAATGAAATGGGAAGTCATTTCTTTCTATATTTTTTCCTCTGTAAAATTATTTTAAAATGCATTTTAAATCAAGCTTTCAATAATGGTCAATTTATGTGAAAAATGAATGTCAAAAAAATAATATAGTGTCACGGTTTATCTTTGATGAGGCAAAGATATATGCTCTCCTATCATTTTGTTACATTATGCATTCTATTGGAAGTATTTAATTAATAGTCATCTGTTAAATTTTTAAAACATTTTGTTTGATTAGAAATACTGTGATAAAAATATTATGGCACACTGATAGCTGATTGATTGATCGTATGTCATCAAATCAGTGTCAATTTTTAGCAATCATGTACCGGTAGTCCTCACTTAGCCACTCATTCAGTGACCATTCGGAATTATGACAATGCTGAACAAGTGGTAGATACATCCAGTCCTCAAAGTTCCAATGATTCCAACACTCCTATAGTTACATGATTGTGATGTGGGTGCTTGACAAACAGCTTGTACCTACAGGGTATGCAGTTTCCCATAGTCATCTGATCATGATTGGTAACTGTCCTTGCCTGCTTCCCTCAAGCAAACACAAGTAAAAGCCAATATGTTTCACAATGTTCTGCCCGTTCTGTGGCTTCCTGACATATATTGATTTAATGTAAAGACAATGAAATGCTCTGGGATTCCCGTTTTTCTAAGCACATTCCATAGCTTGACATGATCAAAGGTTTTTCTATAATCAATGAAGCATGTATTAACTTCTTTTGGGTTTTCTTTGCCTTTTTCAGTCACTCAGTGTGTAGAATTTATAATAAACTTTGATTTCCAGGGTTCCAAAATGTGGATTGTGAACTAAAGTATTTGAGATAGATTGATGTTAGGTCTGTGTTGCTGTTATGAATTGTTTTCCAAACATTAATAGTTCTTTTCTTTTTTTTCAGAAACAAATGAGATATTTAGAACAGGAGCAAGAAGAAACAAAGAGTGCAAAAGAAGAAACTCAAAAATTGCGAAGGAAGGTGAAATCTATGGAGAGGTTAGAGAAGCTTTATGTTATAGGCCACGGGTGTCAAATTGGTGGCACAGGCCAGGCCCACCCCAGCTCCATGAAGGAAAAAAACATCGCAATACGTAACATGACGGCAACTTGACGTGGCGAGTTTGACACTTGTGTTATAGACAATATTCTAGAAAATATGTAATCCAAATTTCATGTACAAAAGAGATTATTCTCTTTTCAATACTGAATATCTGAGCAAACATGGTAACAATAATTATTTGAATTTTCTGAATCCAGAAAATTGCAGCGATTATAATGAAGGATGTATTTTTAACTATGTTTTCATTGCTAATGCTACGATTGCCATTCTGAATTATTATAGATTTGCTTAGTCCAGCAAGAAAATGTAATTCTAAATAAAACATTTCTTTTCAAGGGCTATGTATATTCAGGTAATCCTCGAGTTACAACAGTTCATTTAGTGACCTTCAAATTATGACATTGAAAAAAGTGATTTAGGACTATTTTTCACACTTACAACCATTGCAGGATGCCCATGATCACATGATCAAAATTCAGATGCTTGGCAACTGACTCATGTTTTTATGATGTTTGCAGCGTCCTGGAGTCATGTGATCAGCTTTTGTGACCTTCTGACAAGTAAATCAATGGGGAAGCCAGATTTACTTAACAAACATGTTACTGACTTAACTCTTGCAGTGATTCACTTAAAAAGTGTGTGAAGAAAGGTTGTAAAATGGAGCAAAAATCACTTAACAAATGTCTCGCTTAGCAGCAGAATTGTTGGGCTCAATTGTGGTTGTAAGTCGAGTACTACCTGTATTCCCAGTCCCTCATCCTATTTTTATTCATGGATGTGATTGAAAATGGTCCAGATTAATAAAATGAACAGAACTCTAGTACTCCTAGGTTCTGATGGGCCTTCATTTTTCAAGATGTACCGGTATATACTGTATTTTTCGGAGTATAGGACGCACCGGAGTATAAGACGCACCTTAGTTTTTGGGGAGGAAAATAAGAAGAAAGCTGATTGGCAGGTGGATCAGCTTCCTGGAATACCCCCAATCAGCTGTTCCCAGAGGTGAATTTTAGCAACAGGTTCCTTGGTTGTGAGCTCTGTGCCTTGCTTTTTTCTTCTGCCTCTGAAACTTCTGAAACTCTGTTTCAGAAAAAACTTTTTTCTCTGCCTCTGACAGCCTCCAAAGCACAGCTTCAGAAAAAAAGCCTCTGAAGGTCTGTTTGGGGGCTTCTTTTCTGAAGCTCTATTTGGGGTTTTTTCTTCTGAAGCTCTGTTTGGGGGCTTCTTTTCTGAAGCTTCGTTTCTGATGCTTTTTTCAGCCTCTGAAACCTCCGTTTGAGAAGCTGGGCGGGGCTACAGTCAGAGTATAAGACGCACCCAGATTTTCACCCTCTTTTGGGGAAAAAAGGTGTGTCTTATACTCCGAAAAATACGGTAATAAATACGAGAAATGATATGTGAATGACATCTATTGTTCATATTTCTCAGTGTAATAGGCTGTTTATTAACAAAGAACAAACAATCTAATTGACCCTAAACTACTTAGAAATGATCAGATTACTGAGCTCATTATTGATGGTTCATTTTGTATAACTTCTAATCTAGTAGCAGTGCAAATTGCATATTGCAAGGCTAAAATATCCTAGTAGATGTTTGAGAAAAGCTTTGGGCTGAGGGAGGGTGGGTGGGGGTTGGAATTTCTACCATTCTGAAATACAGAATAAGCTATTTCTTGGTTTTTTTATGTTATACTACAACTAGCAGAGGCAGAAAACTCCTAACCTACCGATCTCCTTTCCAGAATTGAGACACTGTTACACAGTCAGCGTTCCGAAGTAGAGGAGATGATCCGTGAAATGGGAGCAGGGCAAGCAGCAGTGGAACAGCTTGCAGTCTATTGCATCTCACTAAAAAAGTACGTTAGAAAGTGTCCTGGCTTAGGCATTTTGCATAGCACCTTCTAAAGAAACAGGGAATAAGAAATAAGAATAATGTTGAGACTCTAGCTACAAACTGGGATTCAAATAATATATTTATTTATTTAGCAAATGCTGCCCACTCCCTTAAGGGCTCCAGGAGGATTACAGAAATATTATAAAATTTAGTTTTTTCACAATTAAAAAGCAAATCATTTTAAAAGCTATAAAAGCTATAAAAATTTTGGAGCTATTAAAAGATCTGGATGAATAAACAAATTTTGAGCCCTTTTCCCACTGGCAGTTTGTTCTATAACATGAGCCCTGCTGCTACCAAGGTGGCATAAGTGGTAGATTTTCAACACAGCAAGCACACTATTGTTGTATTAGTGACACATCATTGCTATGGAAACTGCTTTTAGAGGTTTGCCAGGGTTTTTAGGAGGTGATTGTTTGATGGGAATGGAAGAGATGGATGATTGTAATGATTCTGAGTAATGCGGCACGGCCTCTGAATATCTCCCCTGTGCAGGGCAAAGCACTTTGCATTGCTGTGGCACAATAAGTACAGTGTACTTGTTGGTCCCTACAGGGTGTGTGAGAGGTCTTTCTATTTATACCATGTTTAATTTGCAGCTTGTGCAGGCAACATTAGCAAATGGATAATCACAACTTTTAATAATGAGCTACATCATGAAGTATCTGCATTGTAACCAATAGCTTCAGCACTGTTTTATAATACTGCTGAAATGATTTCACAACCTAAACTTTTTTAAAAAACCAAAATGAGTTACATATCATTTCAGCGAGGTGTAAATTCAGTAGAATATAAAACATTGCATATAAGTAAAGATAGTTCGCTCTGGGTTTTGATATATGCTTTTCTGCCATTTTAATACCTATTCCAAACCTAACAGTGCTCCCTTGTGAAAGTGTGTTTTCTCACCTTCTCAGTGGTGTCAGTCTGTTAACACTGTGCAAATCAGTGTTGGCCTGTTCAACACTGAAACTGCTTGTTTATATGTAACAGGAACTTTTGCAGCCGCTTAAATCATGAATTGCTGATTTGTTTACTGGCTTTATTCTGCCAGTCTAAGTACTTGCTTACAAGCAAACTCCATTGATCGACTGACTAGTTGTGGCTCTTTCAGGGAGTATGAAAGTCTGAAGGAATCTCAGAAAGCATCAAATGATACAGTGGAAAAGCTGAGAAAGGAGTTGTTTTCTGCTAATCATAAGGTAAAGGTTTCATTAATATTCCTGCAGATACATGCAGAGCATCTATTTAAAATTCATTCTCTGTACTTTCACTTAAATACATTTTTGTTTGGCCAATGGCATAGTCAATTTGGTAACTACTTATTAACTGGAAAGTTAAGTTCAGCTGAACCCTTCTAATTAAAATTGTCACAGTTTCATCCATCAGTTTGCCCATGTAACTATGCAACGCGCCCAATACTGGCAAATAGTTCATCAATTTCTGCCAACACACAAAAAGAG
Organism: Pantherophis guttatus; assembly: GCF_059756535.1. Classification (NCBI taxonomy): domain Eukaryota; kingdom Metazoa; phylum Chordata; class Lepidosauria; order Squamata; family Colubridae; genus Pantherophis; species Pantherophis guttatus. Next base: position 206,912,121 of record NC_142064.1, on the reverse strand, counting down.
AAAAGTCTAATGAAGTGTGATTTATACCAATCAATTCTTGCTTATTAAAATCTGTGTCGCCAGTGAGCACACCATTTTCAGAGGTCAGCCAAAAGGGGTCAGCAACTATTAGTTAGTAGTGATTTCAAGTTATCATATAGCTGCTCCTTTCCTACCCTCTTTAATTAAGCACTGACTGCCCTGAAATATTCACAATAACACTATCTCAGTGGAATAAAGAGAGGCACATGTCCTAATTAGGATGTGCCTTAATGCCCTGTTCTGAGGATACTCAGAATTAATACAAGGAATGTGAGCCCAAAAGATTAACTAAGAATGGCCGATGGAACAGAATTATTTAATGATGCTGAGCAATAGTCATCCATTTGCACCCTTCCTCTATATCACATAATTGGGTAAAAGTCATTTGTAATTGGTTTCTTGGTAATTATTCTGTGAAAAGCTATAGGGAAAAAAATCACTCTTTAAATTCCTGTTTTTTGTGCCTATTTGTTCCTGTTCAGGAATGATTAAAGTAGCAACATATATTACATAATACATCCCAAGAGCAGGTATAGGAAATATTGATAGCCAATCAAGCTCCCAATTCACTGAGATAAAGATATCAACTACCAGAGGGAGCAGAGTACATGCCTTTTAATATATAGGCTACTGAAATATATTGAAATAATGCCAATTATTCTGGTACAATATTGATACATAGTACAGGCACATCTCAATAATGTATAGTATATACAATTGCATAAGTACATTTGGTTGGTGGTTAAAGTGTTCAACTGGAATTGGAGAACAAGTTAGGGTTAGGGTTAGGGTTAGCTTACACACAAGATTGAAAATAACTTTTGGGTCATTCTCTTTCTGCCCATCCTACCACATAAACTATCTGGAGGATATTATGGCAAGATATAGAACAGAAGGCTGATTTTTTAAAAAAATGAGCACATGCTGGGGATCACAAAAACTCATTATACATTTACAAGTAATAAAGTAGTGCTTCAGAATGCATTAATAGCTTCTCATGAGCCTCCCTGAAATTCCTTCTGCAGGTACTTTGATAGGACAAGAAATTATTCTTTCATAGGTGAGCTGTTCGCATTCAAGATAGCTCTTTCAGGTTTCTGTTATAATGTGATAAATTTTAAAACATTGCATTTGGGAATGTGCTTTTATTAAGCACAATTACTGTAATTTTGGGATACATAAAACTATGTGTCATTTTATTCCACATTGAATTCTGTTTTTCTGATACATAGTTTTTAATCTATAGCTCCAGAAAGCTGTTCTAGAGTTGGAGAAAACAACTGAAGAATTGAAAAATACACAAACAGATCTAAGAAATGCAGATAAGGAGATTACAGTAAGACTTTCCTTTCAACCTTTATTCAATACATTATTTGTGTTCCGTATTCATAACATTCATTTCAAAAAAAATTTCCCATTGAAATGAAAGCATGCAGATTTCTCTTCCTAAATATCAACACAGAATCAATATAAAAGAGAAAATATATATCTTGACTTTAATAAATTTTCTTTTTTTAAAATTTCTACTTTTTTTCCAGAGTTTGAAAAAAAAGATAGGAGTCCTACAAGATACTATAAAAGTACCATCATTAACCAGTGAAGCACTTAGTCGGCTTGTCTCTGAAAGGTTAGCAATGGGAGAACATTAACATTTGAAACAATGAAGATATTGTGCCTAAACTGCATAATAAATGCAGACATTTGTAAAATGTTGAGCCAAGTTCTTCATAACTATGAAGTTTCTTCTTACATCACATCAGTTAACTTGGCCATTTATTCCAGTAATGATCTGAGGGGCAATGGTATTCCAATATTTGGGGAGGAGAGTTTTCCTTTCAAGAGAGTTTGACCCTTTTAATAAACATCAGTATTTTTCCATTTACCATACCAATATCTATATAATCCTAACAAAATTGCAGTGGTAATGTAGAACCTCTTATAGTAGGATATGTTTGATTATCAGTCATCAAATTGGTATCAACTCTTAGCAACCACTTAAACAGAGCTTCTCTATGGTTTATTTGTACCCAACCTGGTTCTTCAACATTTGCAGTGGTGCACCCATTGCTACTTTAATCAAGTCCTTGCTGCTGGCTCTCTCTTTCCATCTTTCTCAATATTAGACTTGTCAACAGGTCTTTGCACAATATTCCTAAAATATGATAATTTGAGCCAGTCATTTATGCATCAAATGAGATCTGGGTTGTTAGTAATATATTCTACTATATGGAGTATCTTGTCTGGATGTATGGAATCTTTTTTATTGTTTTCTACTTTTAATATAATTTGAATGAATCATTCTATATTTGGGCAGCCTTAAAAAATACAGTAATGAGAGAGAGAGAGAGAGAGAGAGAGAGAGAGAGAGAGAGAGAGAGAGAGAATATACAAATGGAAAGTAAGTGGCTGACAAATCAGAGAACATATTATTTCTGACAGCCAATGGACTCACACACAATTCCATATTATGATTAATATTAGCAAACATCAGGGAAAATATTTAAAAATGATTCACAGTTAGCATTATACTCCTATATAAGTAGGTAAAATCACTGAAAAAGGGTCCTATAAATGTTGGATATGTGGCGAAGCAAATGGCACATATGTATAATATTTAGAGAGATTAATTGTATAGTTGTAGGAAAATTTTAATATTCTATGTTTATTAACATTATGAGTGAGGCAACTCAACTAAAAATCATAACTTTCATTTCTTCAATTTCTTCTGATACTCTTCTGAGTATACTGTATACTCTTACTGAATACCTCCAGTATTTTTTGCTCATCCCTCCCAGGAACACTGCCCTACCCTGATGAAGCAGGGTAGCAATATCTGTTGGATATGTTGTGTTGGATAAGTTTGCCACCTTTAGTTATTTGTAACAATAAAAGTGGGAGGGGGGGATGGATGGATGTGTTTTCCAGAACATTAAAGATACACATAGCCAGGATCCAAAGTATGAACACATAATACTTGTTCATTGTTTTATTTTTCAATGGGATTTCACTTATTCTTTTTCATGGCCTTTTCCTTTTGATATTAGTACTAACATTTAGGATGATTGCATGTGAAATAGGCTAGAAGTAGAGAAGGATGCACTCATGTTGTTATCCACTTGATCATGTTACCCTGTTGTGATATTTGCATAATTGATCCTTACAGCCCTGCTCCTGCACAGTTTTTGAACCCAAAGTTTCATCAACCTGCTTACAATGATGAGATTGACCTTAATGCTACTTTTGATGTAGAGACTCCAAAGCTTCATAAGACAGCTGTTGCTCCTGCCAAAAAAATCAAGCTAGATAAAAACCCGTAAGTACAATTTCTTTACTTTTATTATCCCTATATTTGCTCAATCTGTCTCATATTCCATTTTATGCAAATGCCACGAACAATTTTTTCTATCATCTTAAATGCTATGGCTAAGCTTTAGAAATAAAATGTAATTTAGTAGTTCTTGAGCCCTGCAGAAACATGCCTCAAATATAACTGAATTTATAAACACTATTGCCCTTATTTTTCTGATTTCTATAAATGTCTTACAAAAGCCATCTCAATTGTTTCACATCAAAGAGTTCTGAAATAGCAATTTATAACTTGCAAGTCCACTATTTAAAGGTAATTGAAGCCCAACAGAAACAATAAGGAGTTATACACGGAAGAAGGATACAAATATCCTTTAAATTTCATACTAAATAATCTATGACTCATAAATTTGCTATACTAAACTAGTTTACTAATATATTACTAACCAGACTTTTATCTATACAGTATTTCAGCTAAACACTGAAGGCAAAAGCAGGAATGCATTTTCTCCCCTATGTTAAGAATTAGTTTGATCTAGTAGTTAAGACACCAGGCTAGAAATGAGGAAACTGTCCCACTTTAGGCATGAAAGCTGGCTAGGTGACTTTGAGCCAGTCACTCACTCTAAGCTCATTACGTCAGGCTCTGGCAACAAGCCAGTCAATCAATTCCTGTCACAACAAATGAATCAACAGGAAGGGGGGAAAATTAAGTTAGACTTCAGCCAAAGAATGAAGACTAGCTGTAATGCAGAAACAATAGATGTTCTGAATCCTTTGTTGTTGTTCAGATTATATGTTGTTCTGTTCTGAGCTTCTTGCAGTAACATTTATTTTCTCTATGAGTCCTAGGTACTCCTGCTTTCTATGATTCTTTTCAACCAGCTAATAGTTTTTATTGAAGATCACATTATAGAGATAAAACTAATACAATCTACATAGCATAGAAATATATACAAAAGAAAAGAAAAAGGTTTTATAGAAATGCAAAAAAATAAAATAATAAGAAATCCCTCCTTCATCCACAGAAAGTATAATCAACATGAGCAACTCATTACTATCTCCTATAGTAAAATCAAACATCTCTTCATCCCATACTTCACTCTATTCTCTATAAACCAATATCTAAATCTTCCTCTCTCCATATTAATCAAAAAGTTTGTTAAGGGTTTTCACAAATAACAATATGCTAAACTCAGTCTGAATTCTTCCTTTTCTATTTATATCTCCTTTTCTATTTAAACAAATCTCCCTGATTCCTCTCTTCATATAAACAAAATCTTTAAAGCATTATTATCCAGTCCCAAACAATAAGCTATTAAACATTCCTAGAAAGAGCAACTCATGTGTTTTAACTTTGATCAAATAAATCAATTATATATTTTTTCTTCTTTCTTCCAACAATCTTTAGCTTCCTCAGACAAAGTTCTGACATCTGCTTTTTCGTATTCTTCTTGACTCTTCTCTCAGAATCCTTGGCATTTTTATCAAAACTCCCTTTGTAACTGTAATAGAAAAAAAATCATCCATGTCACTTCATATTCTCACTGTCACTTCTCAGAAAATCTTTGATAGCTTTGTAAACTTACTTGTAAATTCCAATGCAGAGAAATTATCCATATCACTCTTCTGGCTTAATATCTGTGTCTTTTTTAATTATTAAATAATCATTTAGTTTCATTTGTAAGTCCATTATTTCCATCCCTTTCTTATAGGCTCATCATTTTTGAGTCCACATTCAATTTAATTTCATTTTTATTCAATGGGGCTTATTCCTCTTCTATGTCTTCTAATTTTTTTGACATTGTAAATCTATATATATAAAAGCGAAAACCACTCACGCCGTAATCACGAAATCTCCAGAACTGTAAAGCCTACAATTGAAATTTGCCACATATGTTCCTCTTGGTTTCTAGGTGCTCACTAAGAAAGGATTTTTTGAAATGACCATTAGAACATTAGTATTTCCTACATTATGATTAACACACTCTGATGCTAAGAGGTTCTACTCCCCCTCCTCACCTGAAAAGAAATCTGTTCCAAATGCAAAACATAAGCGGAGGAGAGGAGTTTCAGTTTCAGTTTTACTTTCACAGCAGCAAGCAGGGGATAGGATAAGGGAGGCTTCTGTGGGACAAGGCTGAGGGAGAGAAGGGGAGAGGAGAGGCCGATCGTAACTACTCATTAATTTTCAACCTGTGTCGATTTATCAAGCCCGATCACAGAGTTTTGTAGCGGAGCATGGGTATTCAGCTAGTAACTTTATAATTTTCTGAGCCCATTCATAGTAGATCTCTCTTAAGGTAGCCATTGATCCATTTTTTGTGCCTTCTAGTGTTCAACGTTCAAGGTTATATTATCAGTTGTTTTTAAATATAAACATATTTTCCCCAAGGGAAAGATTCTTTCAGTTAACTTCAAAAATTTTAAATCAAGTCCATCCTTAATCCATTTAAAACTTTCTAAAGCCAATGATCCTTTTGCTGCATGTGCTCTCACAATTATTTTTTACAAATCTTTAAACTTGTAGTTAAAACTTATTTTTTAAATGCTTGAAGAAAATTCACCCTGTGTTTTCAATACGGCTTGCCAACCTAAAGGTTCTCAATCTTTTAAGAAGGAGCAAAAAAAAAAAAAAAATTCAAATTATTAAGAGGTGAGCTTTGACCAAACCTAGTGTGCATATAGACTGCATTAGCAGCTTTAAGCTAGGTGAAATCCTGCAGCTTCCAGCCAATTGCAAGCTGACCACAAAAACAGTTCTGCCATCTGCTGAGCAAAAATAAATAAATAAAATAAGCTGTTTGGAGTAGATGTGGGTAATCTAGAGATCTCTTCTTTCTCCAGAATAATTTCAACTGTCTGAATCCAGCATTCAGATGTTGTTTTCAACTGCTATGTTGTCCCTCTGTTCTAGGGAGGTTAGTTCACCAGGGCATTCCTTGGAAGTCTTCAGCTGGCTTATTTTTAGGTGAAAGCTTAGAATGAGATGTCTATGGAGATTCTCAGTCATCCCGGTCATGGTTGTCCCAAAGGTGCTTTTTCAAGAGGCAACTGGACTTTCCGGACTTAGAATAAAACTCATTTAGGACATCTAAGTGGCAACTATTAACATTGTGCTCTTTGTATTTGTTTGTTTTAGGGCATCTGTGACAAATTTATCAAGAGTTCTGAAAGGAACAATGGAGGTACTGTAATTAATACATTTATTCATTCAGCTTGTTTATAATTGCTTCAATCCATTCTCCTTCAAGACTGTATTGAATACTTTCATTCAAACAATGATTGACCTCACTACAACACATGTTTTAGGTGGTATATCTATTAATGCTATGATTGAGGCCTGAGGTCTGTGCTGTGAGCCAGCTTTGAATTTATTTATTTATTTATTCATTCATTCATTCATTCATTTCTGTGTTCTGTGATCTATTTGCTGGGACCAGAACTGCTGACTTTGAAAACTTTAAAACTGTTATTTAAAGAAAAATGATGTTCTCAAAGAATATTAGAAGAAGCTGGTTTCTTTGCCACAACACTGGACTTGCCGCAGACTCATTGCCTATTAAATATTGTACTTGGAAATAGATTAATTTTAATTTTACATTAATTTTAGTTTTAAGTATTAATACATTAACTTTAACTTCTTAAAACTCAGAACTGTTCTACTGACACAGATGATGAGCATCTAGAAGATCTTTTACCTTCTTTTATAAGGAAGTCAGTCCTGACTAAGAAAACTGTTCTAAACAGCATATCCCAGAAAAGTACAGGAATTGTAAGTATCATTCAAATGTGATTAACATAAAAGGGCATAGTTTTTTTGATCAATACTATGGTTAAATTATGAGGATCTTGGATCTTAGAATTTTAATTTTTCTCTTAATATTTTAATACCTACAAATCTTGAAATTCTGTTAACCTTACTGGTATCACAATGTTGATTTAGTAATAATCTTGTCAATGCTCAGTTTCCTATTAGAGTGGACAACAAAAGAATCTAATTGTAGCTGTCATTCCTGGTGCTTCTTTCATTATTTGAAAAGAAATAATCTTTCTTTCTTCCAGTGCTATCTGTATATCAACATTTGTCATTTTAATATGATTGGTTCTGCTTGATACATCTTTATGAGGTTTGAAAATATCGCCATTTTGCATTTAGAGTAAACCATATCATCCTAATGCCATTTTTACTCACTATTAATTTCCTCTGGAACACAATTATTTTATTTTTATTTATTTATTAAATTTATTTGCCACCCATCTAGATGTTCAAGGTGACTCTGAGCAGCCTGTCTGATGTTGGACTTTGAAGCCCTTACAAGTGATGCTGTGCCCATAAATGATGTCTTCATCCATACATTTTTATTCAGTTTATGAGTTTAGAATCTTTTCACAGTCCCACCCAAGTTCAGATGTTCTGGAGAGAAATTTTTAGTGTTGTTTTCCACATTATAGAATCATCTGTTCAAAATAGTATTTGACTCTTTTTTTAACATCTTCCTCAAAATAATTACTAAATTCTCTCTTTTCTAGGTAAGAATTGGGTATGATGGCTTAGGAGGCAGAACCAAGTTCATTCAGCCTGTATCCTTTATGCTAATTAGAAGTTAAGTCTGATTTTCAATTTTGCTTTTTTTTTTCTTTAAGAGACAACTGGACTTTCTGGTTTTTCTTTGAAGACAGTTTACTTCTCATCCAAGAAACTTCTTCAGCTCTGACTGGATGGTGGGGAATGGAAGGATTTATACTCCTTGCAGACAGCTAGTCATTTCCATTCTTTTAGCAGGTCATTAAGGTCACCTGGCAGTTTATCTGTGTCATCAGGATCACCTGAGTGGTGCAAATTGATGGGGAGCCCTTTTGGAACTATTGAAACGACTGTGTTGCAGATTGGAGATAGATTATGTTGTATCCTTCCCCCTCTGTTGAGAGAGGGCTGTTCAATGTTGACATAGACATAGGGAGCCAAGGTGGCGCAGTGGTTAGAGTGCAGTACTGCAGCTACTTCAGCTGACTGCTAGTTCAGCAGATCAGCGGATCAAATCTCACCGGCTCAAGGTTGACTCAGCCTTTCATCCTTCCAAGGTGGGTAAAATGAGGACCCAGATTGTTGGGGGCAATATGCTATTTAGTATACTGTCGATTGTTGTAAGCCGCCCAGAGTCCTTGGAGAGTGGGCAGCATAGAAATATGAATAATAAATAATAATAATAATATAGATGGCTTCTTTAACCCCTCTTTGAAACATCTTCAAAGAAAAAACATAAAGTCCAGTTGCCTCTTGGGGGGAAAAAAAGCACCCTTGGGACAATCATGACCTGGGTGACTGAGAATCTCCACAGAAATTTAGAGAACACATTTTATTCAAAATAGTTTTGTCCTGCAGTTTATTCAGCATCAGGAGCAGCTGGGAAAATGGAATTTACTGAGGAGAAAATTATCTCTATGTAATAATTACTTTGAATTCATTCAAATGGTCTTGCTATAAATATCTATAGTTAATGGGAGAAGATAAATCTAGAGAAAATTTACTGCAGTTCTTTCTTTGAATTTATTAAGCTCCGAGACTCTGAGAACACTAGAGATCATAAGAAAACATTGCTTTATTTACATAAACAATGTGTTCTCTGTTTGAGTGGAGTATGTGACCTATGTAAATGTGTTGGGCATTCTAGACTGGAAGGTTAAAACATTTGATCTTACTATTGTTACCTAGAATTAAAACAATCTAATTAGTTCCCATTTGAAATATTCTAGATCAGCTTGGTGCTTTCCTAGATATCCTAAATATCATAGATATTTTAAACATCTGAAAAACACTGATTTGTGATGTTTTCTATTAGATGGATGGATGGATGGATGGATGGATGGATGGATGGATGGATGGATTCTCTCTCTCTCTCTCTCTTTATATATATATTTGTTTTCTCAGGTTTTCGCGGGTGTTTGTATGTAGGTCTTTGGTTATTCGGGTCTTCTCCCACGTAAAATTGGAAGTGTCTTGGCGACGTTTCGACGAAGTCTCATTCGTCATCTTCAGGCTGGTGTTCTCGGCTTCGTGCTTCCAGGAAGCACGAAGCCGAGAACACCAGCCTGAAGATGACGAATGAGACTTCGTCGAAACGTCGCCAAGACACTTCCAATTTTACGTGGGAGAAGACCCGAATAACCAAAGACCTACATATATATATACACACACACATACATACACACACACACATAGATATAGAAATAGATACACACACACACACACACACACACACACATATTTGGCTCTTTTCCTTGACTTGTTTTAGACTTTTCCAACAGAGATTCGACCCCTGACTATGAAGAGCAAGAAAAGAACTCTTTCAAAGCAAACTGGAATAATGCCTTCTGCTTCTGGCATCAATCAGACTAAACTAGACAACTTCCTTAAGTAAATATGGATCTCCTCAGATTAAACACAGAACCTGGATCATCTTCTACATTAGGTGGATGTTGTCAGCACATGTGCACAGTGAATCTCCTCAGATTAAGCACATTATGGATCTCCTCAAATTAAGCACAGAACTGGATCATCTTCTACATTAGGTAGATGATGTTGATGATAACCATCTTCATTAGGTAGATGTTTGTCAGCACAAGTGCACAGTGAAGACTGCTGGTCTCCCTATTGTTCTTTGGTCATCAGATGATTTATTATGCTGATATATTATTTATTATGTTGCCAATCCTTGGGACAGGACGGAATTGAAGTTTCAGTTCTAAAATCCTTTAGCCAGTTTTTCTAGGTTACTGCTCTAATCCTCATAAATTATGATTTGGGAGTATTAATTTATACTAAAGACACCAATAGCTCTGCTTGCAAATGAATTATCCACATCTTCATACTTCATATTAGAAGAGAGTTCTCTCTGCAGCTGTCAAGCTGTGTTAGTGTCTTGAATGATGAAATAAGTATTCAAGAAAAGAACTTCATTTATATCTTTTGCTTACAGATATGAAGGATTGGGGGAAAGAGCAATGGGCTTAGGGGTTTTTTTTTCCTGATCCATATTTCTGTTTCACTGCCTATACTCCAACACACAATCCAATGTGGTTCATAGTCTTAATTCCTATTTTCGAAAGGGCTTTGGAGCATGAATGTAGCATCTGTTTAACTAATTTACAGCAGCTGTGACTATTTCCTGGGCCTGTTCAGTTGCACAATCCAAAGAAAAGATGGAACTGCTTTAAGGTGTTGCAAATGAAGCTACATTTTATACTTCAGGGCTCTCCGAAGCACATTTGGAGATCAAATTCAAAGTGTTTCACTCTCTTATTAGGAACTATACAAAATATACAGGGATGTGTTTGGAGATATTTGTTTTCACTATTTGGGCCTTTTGTTTTTTGTTTCCTTATGAAACTGACTGTAAAAGATGGTGTTACTTTTACCACAATGTTTTCTTTTGCCTTCATTCAGTCTAATGAACAGAATAATTCCAGGGTAAATTTGAACAAGAACATTCAGATGTATATTGCTCAATATAAGAAAGGACTAGATTCTTTGTAATTAATGTTGCTTAATGCTTTAACATTTGGAGCAAATCCCTTGGAATCTACAAACTTTTTTTCCAGATAAAGAGATATTGCTAGTCTGAGGCAAATGTTCGGTTTTCTTTGATACTGTATTGGCAGGAGGCGTCTTTTAACTAAGAGTGAATTCAAACTTGATTCTAGAAGGGAAAAAATGTCTACATTAGCCCAAAATTAAATCACATTCCACATGGCACTGATGTACCTGACCCTTCAATAAATTAATGAAGAGTACTTTTGTTTGAAACTTCTAACTAAGCATATGACCATATTGAATAAATGTTGGATGTGTTCTGGGCTAAATTGGGGTTGGTTAATGTGTGGTTTAGCTTACTGTGTGTGACAGACAGTTAATAGACCAAAGGTCTATTTAAATGAATTTTTGACCTAGCTCTTCCTGTTCCAAGTAAAGATCTGTTTTTGTTATACAACATATCATCAGTTCTCCAGCTATTGTACCAGGAAACCCAAAAGGAGAAACATCAGAACTAGCTACTACTGCCCAGTTTCCCCCAAAATAAGATATCCTGATAATAAGCCCAATCAGGCTTTTGAGCGCATGGCAATAAGGCCAAGCGCTTATTTCAGGGTTCAGAAAAATATAAGACAGGGTCTTATTTTCAGGGAAACATGGTAAATATTTTATCCCACAAAGCAAAACCATTTGAATCCAAGAATCCCCTCAGAGCTCCATTCATAATTCTAGCTAAGATTGTTTAACTCTGAGAAACTTTAATGAGAGTTCTATTAATTTATTAAATTTTGTACACTAAATGCAAACATGTTCCAGGAAAACGATAGAGACAGAGACAAATTCTCATCAACTTTTTCCCAAAATAAGGTCCCTTTCATCTTCACTGGCACTTCAGTTGAAAATGTGGTATAGCTAGCTGTCGACTTACAACCACAATTGAGTGCAAAATTTATGTTGCTAAGTGATACATTTGTTAAGTGAATTTAGCCCCATTTTACAACCTTTCTTGCTACAGTTGTTAAGTGAATTGCTGGAGTTGTTAAGTTAGTAACGCGGTTGTTAAATCTGGCTTCCCCATTGAATTTGCTTGTCAGAAGGTCACAAAAAGGGATCACATGATCCTAGGACATTGCAACCGTCATAAATATGAGTCAGTTGCCAAGTGTCTGAATTTTGATCATGTGACCATGAGGATGCTGCAATGGCTATAAGTGTGAAAATTAGTCATGAGTCACTTTTTTCAGTGATGCTGTAATTTTCAAGTGTCACTAAATGAACTGTTGTAAGTCGAGGACTACCTGTAGTTGAATCTTGGTAACTTACTTGTTTCCTCCAATTAGTAAGTTGAGTTTCTTTTCAGTTGACATTTTCCCTGTACATGTATGCTTTCTACCAGTAGGTAATCCCAAAGATGCGTTTTCAAAAGGCAACTGGACTTTGTTTTTTCCTTGAAGAAGTTTCACTTCTTATCCAAGAAGCTTCTTCAATTCTAACTAAATGGTTGGGGATGGAAGGCTTTATGTTCTTTGCAGTCAACTGGTCATTAGCACCCTGAGCGTCCTTGAGGTTACTTGGAGGTTTATCTGTGCCCTCAGGGTCACCGGAATAGTGCAAATTGGTGCTGAACCTTCTTAGAAGTATTGGAAGGACTGTGTTGTAAACAGGAGATAGGTGATATCATATCCCTCCCCCTCTGTTGAGAAAGGGCTGTTCAGTCTTAAGGTTGATGGCCTCTTTGACCCCTCTTTCAAACCAGCGATCCTCTCTGTCCAGAATGTCAACTGCGAGGAATATAAATCCTTCCATCCTCCACCAGTCAGAACTGAAGAACCTTCTTGGATGAGAAGCAAAACATCTTCAAGGAAAAAACAAAGTCCAGTTGCCTTTTGAAAAAGCACCTTTGGGAGAACCATGACTAAGAATTTCCATAGATATTCCTATAGATAAGTATTACACCTAGAACAAAACTCTTCTCCCTATTTAGAACTGGGGTTAAATTCTTAACTATACCAGCCTGATCTTTATAAGAAACCTACTGAGTTAATGAATGAGTCCCTTAATTGTATTCATGACTTTCTGAACAAATGATATTTGGCTGAGATGAGATAAGCCAAGCCAGAGCAAACTGTTGTAAGTCAGCATAAAGTATGCCCACAATCATTGTGACTATTTTGAGGAATGTCCTAAACTCTCTTTCCCCAATTGGTTGAAGAGAGACCCTTCTACACTGACCGTGTTATTATTAAATAACTTGCTTTAATATTTTAAATCTCCCAAACATTCTAAGAGTAATCCAATTATATAAATGATACAATTTAAATATCGGGAATTGTCATTTCTGATACTTTTTCTTAAGCTTTCTGTGTTCTGGTTTTCTTTGTTTTGCTACTAATAATACATAATGTTTCAGAGCAGTTAGTTGAAAAGAAGTTGTGCTCCTTATGGTCTATATGTGTGACTGAATAACCAGTTTAGGGAGGAGATTTTTGTTCATCCACATCAACTATAATTTTGTTGGATAAGCTTTAGATATATACTCTGTTCACCATATAGTCCCTTTTCCTTCAGTTATTGCATAGAACAGAAGGTAAATTGTAATCTAAAGATGATTACAATAAATGAGTCATGAGTACAGTAAAATAATCAGGATATAGATTCACAGGTAAATAACCAGAGATATTGTTATTGTGACACTATTATTGACACAAGAACAGGCCTAGTTTTATTTTCAATATCATCCATCTTCAGGAAATATTAAAATACCATTGTTGGACTCAGCCATATTGGACCATTTTCTTTCTGTCTCCAACTTTCCCTTTCCAAGGAGGATTGTTGACAAGATAGTTGCGCTGAAGAGAAAACCTTGAAGAAGTGGATTATCTGGACCCTTTCAGTCAGGTTTCAGATCTAGATATGGGACGAAAACAGCATTGCTCATGCGTGTGGATGACTTCTAGAAAAGGAAGTGCTGTGGCCTCCATAGTACTCCTTAATATCTCAGCAGCTTTCAATAGCAGTATCCTTTTGGACCAGCTCAGGATGATAGGAGTAATGAGCACATGAAGCTGCTGGATGAGGTCATTTACTAGCCCAGAGTAAAGTATTTTCAATATTCTGATGATATTGTTATCCAGCCCAAGCTAAACAAGTGATATGTCTGAGGTGATTTTTCAATGTCCAGAGGCTGGAGGGAGACTGGATAGAGAAGAACAAGCTTCAGCTCAACTGGAAGATTCACTGGCTTAGTGTTTTCCATCTTCTAGGCTCCAATGTCAGTTCTGTATTTTATTTTTAGAAGGAAGGAAAATCTTACATCCAGGAAATGACCATAATGCTCATTAAAGGTCTAGGGAGGGAAACAGAATTAGTAATAGTACAAGTAGAGGGAGGCTGTATGAAGCAATGTTTAATAGCATGTTTAATATGCTATGCTATGTTTAATACCAATGAGGAGGAAATGGAAGATCTAACAAAGGGGAAACTGGTGAAAAAAATTATTTCTGTCCTGTGATCTTTATATATTGAAAAATACAAAAAAAAAAAAAACAGTATAAAATAGTATGTAAAGAACATTCTAGAAATTGTAGAGAATATCCGTAGTTCAGATTGTCGATTTAGGCAAAACATCCTATTTCTGTGAAATAGAACATCCTGCTTTTGTGTTTCACTAACAAACTGTACGAAGTAGCTTTTTATGGCTTTTCAAACCCAATTCTCTGAATAAATTCTGAATCTTGTTATAATCATATTTCCTTTAAAATATATATATATAGTTGTGCTAATACCCTGTTTAAATTCTGGGTCCTATTATGTCCAGCAATGAATGAGGCAACTTTCCAGTCTGCAGAACTGAATCCAAGTAAAAATCTAAAAATTTAAATAACTAAAGTTGCCACCCCCACCTAGCCACCCATGCATTATGATCTTCAAATGAGATCTGAGAATTTTTCCACTTCTGCTATCAAAGGACAGTTTCTGTATGGATACCCTGTTGAGAATTTCTAGAACTACAGAAGGCTTTTTTCCACTCATGCATATTAAAAGGTTTTATATTTTAGTTTTCATCTCTCAGTTCTATTATTTATGCGAAGGTAGTTAATACTTGCCTGAAATTGAATTGGCTAAAATGTAACTTATGTCCATGACGATATTGATTCTGTTTTGATCAAAAGAAATTTAGATATTTTTAAAGTAAAATGTCTCCAGTGATAGAAAATGTATCATAACTCTATTCCACCTCATCAGCTTCTTTTAAAGTTAGTAACTGACTATCACAGCCAGCTATTATTCAACTTGTATCTCCTGAATGTGATTGTTCTGTATATTCGCAAGTAATCCTGCCTACTTTTCAAAAACTGATGAGAACAGAACCAACTTTGCCAGCAGGAAGTGGAAGATGCTAGTAAAAGAAGGATCAAGTTTAGAAGAAACTTCCTGAAGACATAGCTGGGTTCGGTGTTGCCAACTCTCCCATTCTTAGCCTCCTCTCCTTTTTTCCTGGTCATGTGATTCCAGAAACCACACCGCATCCTTTCCCTACCATATGCTAAGTATAGCATAAGCAGTACCATTAGCCCTTGACTTAAGACTGGTTGCTTAGTGCCCATTCAGTTTTGACAGATTCTCAAAAGGTACTTATGATCTGATTCCAAAATTCCAATGGCTGCTGTGCCTCTGGTCACATGACTACATTTTGGGCACTCAACAACTAGACTACACTGATGGCCATTTGTGGTTCTCCAGTCATGTGGCCATGATTTATGATGTTTGCCAAAAATAGGCATTTCTGGCTTTTAGCAAAAACACCCCACAATGGGTTTAACACTGCAAAAGTTGTAAAATTGGGTTGGTCACGATGACCTGCTTTACAACCATAATTTGCAGACTCCGTTGTGGTTGTAAATCAAGGTCTATAACAGTGGAAACATTAAAGGAAATGTTCCTTTATTTTGTTAACTACATGTGGTAGGTATATTGTACTTATGCTCCCTGACAAAATAATTATTTTGAGCTCATGCAACTAATTTCTATTATGTTCATGCTATTTGCCATCTGAAAGATTTTCATCAGTTGCCAACTTCAGATTCAAATGCTAGACCATAGATATGCTGAATTTTTACCTGAAGCTAATATCAAGTAACCTACAAAATGTAAATTAGCAGAACTTTGCTCAAAGAAATAATATACCCATACTTTAAGGCAAGAGTGATCATAATGTTTTGAGAAAGAAAAAAGGACAATTTGATGGTAGCTTGTAATTTTAGTTCATTTTGAAATGTTCCCAACTTGCATGGGGGGAGGCAGATTCTATAACCGTGCCTATTAAATGATGGGTCAGGGAAAAGCAGTCTGAAAATTAGTAGAAAAGTGGGGTGACTTGATTAGTGGAAAAAGCTGAAAAGCAGCAGCTAATTCATTCAGCACTTCTATGGGGATCTTCTATGCTAAAAGATGTGTGTACAGAGCAGAAAAAGGAATTTAAAAAGCCTTTTCTTGCTTACACTTATATTTTGGTTTGCCCTTCCGTTAAAATAGTTTCTGTATATGTGTGTTTTAAACTTAGTACACCCAGCAGGGGAAAAGTTTTTAATAGCATTGCATTTTCTCATGATCTCATGTCTGCTGACTCCTTAAATGATTGAAAAATCCCATTCTCCATCATTTTACCGTAAACATATTGCTGCTTGTCATTTTTTTCTTTAGTTAAGCCCAAAATCCCTTAAACTTTCCTTATAGGAAAGTGTTTTGTGTTTCCAATCATGACTCTCCTTCATTTCACATTCTTTAATGATACAAACATAGCCATACATAATTATTATACCATGCATTTTTATTAACTTTATAGCAGTATTTCTTCTCTCCTCACTTGTACATAAAACATCGGTGCTTTTCATTTTCCTTTTTTTATGTTTCATTATTTGTTTAGATTTCATCTCTTTCACTTGTTTTATATACACAGTAAAACCAATGTGAGAATGTGTTTACCATCCTCATTTTGGAATTGTTTCCTAATACTATATAATCATCCTTTTAAGCATCCATAAAATGAGTTAACATTTTTATACAATTGTAACAGGATTGAGTCTCAAGTATAAATCTAGCATAGTGTTCACTAATTAGCCTTAACCAATACTGGAAAATGGACAAACATCCCCAAAGGAAATATCTTCCCTATTTGTGCCAAGAAACTATGGACATATTCAAAAAGTCATCAAAGTCAATGTTTTTATTCTTTATTTTAGATTATCCAGTGTCCTTAGTTTGTGGCTAATCAACCCCATAGTGTGAGCTCCTCTCAATGGCTCCAGCAAAGAACCTTAATCAAAGTGTAACTATTAAGTAGTGAGCATCTTTTATCTCATCTGTTTCGGGAACTGGCATTCTCAAAGGAATACACGGCCTAGAAAAGAAAGATCTGGCACATAAAATATGGCCTTTTAAATGAAGTGTTAGTGCCCTCCAGTGGCCTATCTTAGAAACATTAATTACATCATATTGTAACAAATGTTTTGATGTGGCAAGTTCTTGCCAAAACAGTATCACATAAGAAGTAGGAAGTGCTGAGGAAAAATAATATAGGAACGTAAATAGTTAATTTTTTATTACTTCAAAGTGTTTTTTGATCTCAGTTCTTGGAAGCTTCATGACACATCCATGTCATTTTCCTTGGATTCTAATAGGTTAGGATTTATTTCTTTTAAAAAATCTTTCTGGTCCAACCCACAGCCCTGGCACTTCTCTGAAATTTCCCCTCTCTAATCAGGCCCAGTCCTGTTAATGTTCAAACACAAATGAGGTCATTCAACTTTTTAGTTCCTCCTTGCATCTTGCCCATTGACATTATTCATCAATACCCTTTTCATTCTTCAGTAGAAGGAAAAATTAAAACCCCAAAAAGCTCTTAACTACTGTTAAGGAATAGAAAATGCTTATTATGTTTTAACTCGAAGACTGGAATAGCCTGTGAAGATGATTCAGGAATTGCAGATCTGAGAGAGCAAGTAGGTTTTTGATAGATAGATAGATAGATAGATAGATAGATAGATAGATAGATAGATAGATAGATAGATAGATCATCATGTACTGGAAAAATTATACCTATTAGTAAGTTTCTCTGGGACTCAATTCAAAATACTTACTATGGAGTATAAAACTTCATATATTTTAGGCCCAAGTTGTTTCCAGGATTTACCAATTATTAGGACCTCCAGTTGATCCTACCATGGATATGTTTAATAGTAATTTCTAGTTCTTTCTCTCTGATGGCTCTGTATTATGAAAGAATTTCAAATGAAGCTGAACATAGCCTTCCTACTGTAATAAATTTAAGAGATTTAAAATCTCTTTAAGTCCTTTGGGAGTAGGGCAGTATACAAATTCAATAAATAATAATAAATAATAATAATCTACATAGGCCCTTTATAGACTTTTTTATGCTACAAATTTTAATAGATACGACACTGAATTTTAGTTAAGGATATTTATACACCTACATCAAACAACAACAGCAAGGTTGAAAAGACAACTGCAAGACCAAAAGAGAGTTGCTTTAATATTGTTCATTTTACATTAATAGATCCTAATATGAAAGTAAAATGTACTAGAAAACATCTTAAATAGGTAAATCAATTACTTAAGAAAATGGTAGGTTCCCACATAGCTGAATGTAGTAAACAGAGGCAGAATAGTTTTCTAATGTATACTGTGTTTCTTGCAGTAAACAATGCTAAAATTTAATAAAATAAATGTTCCTTTCCAACTTAGTGATTTGTGAAGCTTATATGCCCTAAAGCAATCATCCTCAACTATGTAATTCCTGTGTACTATACTGAAAAACTGTATGATCCAACCTGGCAAAAGAGAAAACTTACAATATAGGTAACAGATAGAGCTTATGTTAGAAGCAAATTAAGAGTTTTTAAAAGACATACTAAGAATATTAGCATTAACAGCCAGTAGATAAACCCTATACCCGTGGGGGGGAAATTTGCCCTGTAACAATAGCATCCGCTGGCAAAAGCCGAAAGTCAAGTGTGTTGCAGCAATATGATTTACATAGGAACAGAACTGCAACCAGGCTATCACAACTTTTGTCATGAACCTATTTAACACACCCTTCTAGGTGCTGCTGTCTTCTAAAATCTTGAACATGTTAAATGCCAATGTTATTCCCTTGAGCTTGTTTTAAAAAATAGCCGAAAAATCCTTGATAAGAGCTTTTATCTAAAGTTTTTTAAAATCTTCAGTGAAAACTGTTCTCTGCATATAGTTGAGATAGATCTTTGTGATTCCATAGAAAGTCCATCTTTCACTCTTCACATTTGTATTCTAGTTGGGTTAAATGTCTTTAATAATCTGATGTGCTTAATTTTCTACTATTATTCTTTTAATATCTGCTAGTTCTGAGCTTTTAAAAATTGTTGTAAGCCATCTGAACATTGTCATGAAAGAATATAAATTAATAATTTAGTACTTATATTATTTCACTAATTCATTTGGTAGAAACCAAATTCCTCTGGCTATAAAGTTAGTTCCATACAATCTCTTCTGTTTTGATATTTCAGTCATGTTCATACCACAAAACTAAGAAGCATCTGAGTAAAATACCTAATCTATTAGTTCTCTACGGACATCCTCATTGCCATGCTTCATCTATTATTGCCATACAAAAATCTGATTGCAGTAGAATTACAACGTGCATATATAGACAAAGTTATATACTCATCCATGCTATTAATATTCTCATGAAATAATTTATAAAAGAAAGCAATTGAAATTGTAGAAAATTTCTTGTACTTAGATTTGCATCCCTTCTTTCCTCCAGAAGCATAAGGCAATATACATAGGTCTCCAATTTTTCCTAAGCCATGTGAGATAGATCACACTCAAATCTACTGGCTCAAAGCATAGTTATTCTATGAGGGAAATGGACGGTTCCTAAACATGATAAATACTTCCAAGGAGTTTTCATGGCTGGATCTGGATCTGGATCTGGATCTGGATCTGACCAGCTCTAATCCAATACCTTCACTACTACATCAGAGTGGCTGTGTAAAAAGAACAGGGATCTCTCTATGACTGCAGGAGTCCTCTTATCATTGTAATGTTTCCATCAGGTTTTGCATACATACTATATAATCTTGTCCTCTGTTTGCATAACTGGTTATTTGAATATTTAAGCCAATATTAAAACAGACCAATGTGCCATAGAGGAAAATGTCTTACAATGTACACTGCACACCGGTTCTTATGAGACCCCAAACAGTACAAATTGTGTTAATCAGTTACAATGGAGATCCCCAAATTCTTCAACTCATCAACTCCCCTCATGAAGTGTCAGATTGCTCATTAACCCCTGAACATTTATTATATGAAAATATAATTTTTAAAATACTACTTTAATTTATAGCACTACAAATATTATCAATCCCTTGGATAAGTCCCATTGAACTTTGAAGGTTGATATTAGTCATACCAGGGAGCCCCCATGTAAAAGAAAAAAAAAACCTTGAACTTTGAAATTTACACTTTCCTGTCACGCATCTACGATTACAATTTTAGAGAAAGTCGTATAAAGATATTTAGATACGGAAGTCTTCCTGGCCCCTTCTTCCCGGCTTGGGCAATCGTCAACAGGTGTCTGACCCCGCCTAGCCCTGCCCTGCTTTATTTTTGTCGAACAACTTCCCGCTTGACTCGCTTTGTCCAAACAAAAAATAATAATTTATTACGGCTCCGCAAGATAAGAGGCAACTTAACCTGGCCTTGAGTCCTACTTTACACGTAAACACAAAGACACACACACACAATTATCCGCGGACCCCACCCGCCACCTCCTCACGCTGCCGAGAAAGTTACAGAGTGTTCACAAATAGATTGCGGGCTTTTATAGCGCCTTTTCCCAGCAGCCTCCGCGCCGCCGCCGCTGATTGGCTGCTCGGCTGCACAGGGGGGTGGGAACGCGCACGTCGCGTTTTGTATGAGACCGTGGACGCGCTTTCCTCCTTCACCCGCCCCGCCGGTTTCCGTTCTTAGCTGCCGCCGGAGTTTGGGCCCGTGGACGGATAAGGAGGCGGCGCCGGGGAGACGCAGGAGAAGCCCCCCCCTCAGGTAGCGGGTTGGACGGGGCTGCGGGGCTTCCCTCGCACGGCGAGCGGGCTCCGTCAAAGAGAAACCCCAGAAGTGGAACGGAGCGGAAGCTTGGCCGTCTGCGGCCGCTCCCAGTGCGGCCTGCCCCACCCGCCAACAGCGGCCGCTCCGGGAGCCTCCTCTCTTCTCTTCCGGAGAGGCGGTTGGGATAGGAAGCCCCCCTCCCCGACTCGGCACTCGCGCGCACGCTCCTTTGGGCGGGGGTTGAGAAGCCAGGGGAGGGGAGGGGAGGGGGCGCCGAGGCTCCCTCCACTCTGTTGCTGGGCGAGGGCGGCGGGGCGAGTGGGGGGCGGGGGGGAGGGGAGGCTCACGTCTCCCTCGACTTCAGGGCGCGACAGGCTGCTCTCCCCTTTGGCGGAGTTAAGCGGAGGGGTCTCGAAGAGGCGGAAACAAAACGGTCTCTCGGTGGGGCCTCGGTCCTATCAGGGCGTCTTCCTCCCTCCCCCGCCACTCCTCCTCTTCCTCCTCCTCCTCCTCCTCTTCTGAATATGGATAATTCGCCTGGAGAAGGGGCGGCGGATCCCTCCCCACCCTCCCAGGTTCTTCCTCATATGTGTTTAAAAGTCAAATTAAAACGCAAAAAACATAAGCGAAAGAAGTTAAGTGAACTAGGTTTTGTTTTTTTTTTGTTTTTTTAGACTTCACTAAAATCCTCGGGGTGCTTTGGATGGCACATCTTCTGCTGAATCCTTGCAGAGTAAGAGTGTCATTAACAGTCCATTTGGCCCTAACGTTTGAAAGAAACTTTTGCTTTTAGAAGCCTGCTTTTTTTTTCTTTTTTCTTTTTTTTTTTTGGTAGTTTTTGGGGTTAGTATTTCTAGGCCTTCCTGCCCTAAGAGCATCCCACTTATTTAAGGAGAATGCTGTTTTGAAGTGGGCTGTTTGATAACAGTTACGAAATAAGTAGCTCAGCTAAAATAATGTGAGAAAATTAATATTATTCGATGAAAATTGATTTCATCTCTGATTGGCTATCTTCTTTAAGGTAAGTAAGCATAAAAACAAAGCATTTCCTGAGTATTCCCATTAATTACTTAGTGTAAGTTCATAAGTTCTAACTACCATATATGTTGTGAGGTAACTTTTGCTAAAATTATTCTTAGTACATATTTTGATATTTTTTAGGTTACTTTATAAGCAATATTTCAATAACACTACAATATATCTGCTTTTCCAATTTTAGGTGGTGCTGAAAGTGAAAGAACAGTGTTTTGCCTGAAACTATTTAGAGACTTTGTGGCTGAGGTGAGATCTCTGTCTTTGTGCTTTATGAATTCTAACACACGTGTTAATTTTATGTAGAACAAATAAGATATAGTGGCACAACATTGTATCCTGGTGAGACCTGGGTACAGTGTTAAATTATGCCATGAAACTCATTAGATGACTTTGAGGCAGCAGAACAGTAAAAATACGATTTTTTTTTACTACTAAAATAGCAACATAGTAGCCAAGGCTGCCACAGTGGTTTCCTTTGTCTGTTCATAGTCTGTGATTTGTGCCTTATAAATGAAGAATTCTGGCCTGAATAAGGAGAGAATGTAGTGTAAAATCAGTAATAAAACCATCATAATTAATATTTTTGAGAATTATACACAGAAAAATATTTTTCTAGGAGACTTTTCTAGACTAACATTCATGTTAGTCTCATGAATGTTGCAGATTTTTGGATTTTGTCTTACTCTTACACAATGTAACATCAGGGAAGGATAAATTAATTATGACGGCTATAACCAATCACAGCATGCTATGACTAATAAAAGTAGCAGCAAGATCTATCATGCTTCATTGCTCTAAAACTAGCAGGCAATTAGTGATAAACATTAATATTTCCATACTGCAAATTCAGTAGCCAGAATAGTTAATCTCTATTAAAATCAGTAGTTTTTCTCCTATCAAACACCTGTCAAATAATGAAGGCCTATCAATATGCTATTGTGATTACCATAGCAACCACACTAATATTGTGTGTTGAACACTGCAGTAGAAGAGAAGGCTGTGTAATCAGAGTAAGGAAGTATTTATGCAATGTTCTGTGTTTCAAAAAATATGAACAATGGTACTTTTTGTTCTGAAACATTGTGTTTTGGTTAATTTAGTCAGTTTAATAAATTATGCAACCTAATTTTGAATTCTTGTCCAGTGGACAGAGGATTTATGACCATATTCTTTTCCATCTTGATTATTTACAAGCTGACAGGAATTGAAATTAAAATGAACTCCAAGAAGCAGAATTTTTAACATCTATTATCACATTGGTAACGTATTTTTGAGGATTGATCATGAGAATAATAATGGATCCAGATGCTTTTGGAGAAAACATTCCTCAGGGATAGGTAACCTGGTACCCTTCAGATATTTTGGAATACAACAGCTGGTACAATTGGCTGTGTTTTCCTGAAAGCTGTACATAAAACATCGGAATCTCCATTGCTAATCAGCATTGCTGAACGGGTTCAGAACTGTGGTTGTCAAGTAGCCCTGATCACCTTGACAAATAATATAGAATATGCCAGAAAAAGAACCAGTTGTAACAATGTTAAGTTTCTCTAGTTTTTTTAATGACTTCTGATACTATAAGCTATGATATACTTCTTGATCAGGTATGTGATCTAGGCATTGGAAACAAGATGGATGGTGATTGTTTTTTCTTATAGGATTTGGTTCCTACGCAGTTTTAAAGCATCTATCTTGTGGAGAGCCGTATGTGCTTTTTAACAGGGGCAGTAAGGTCACTTTAATATTTGTAGTGAGGTCATTGGTAATCAGATAACATTTCATTCTCTCTGTCTCTCAATTGACATTGTATCAGTGCTGCATTAATATCTGGATTTGATAATAGAATTTTCTGTATAAAGATCACTAACTTGAAGTTGAGTTCCCACAAGACTATCCTTTTGATAAGTAGGTGGTCTCCAAATTTGAGAATCAAATGTACAATTACATATGCTGTTATGAACCATAGTTCATTTCAAATGATACATGAAATATAATTTTGAAGAATGGTAAATATATAACTATCTTATTGGGAATAGTCTAGAGAAAACAGAACCAATAAGGCAAAGGAAATAAAATGCAAACAAGCCAGACAGTGGCAATTACAGTTGTACTCATAAGTTTACATACCCCTTGCAGAATTTGTGATGAGAGCTTGTAGTTTTTTGTGATAATTGTGAATTGAACTCTTTATTTTCTCCTGTGTTAAAGCTGTCCATCCCTCTTGACAAAACTCCTCCAGGTCCTGTATATCCTTTGGTTGTCTAGCATGAATGAATTGCATGTTTGAGATCTCACCAAAGTTGTTGAGATCAAGAAACTGTGATGGCCACTCTAGAACCTTCTCTTTGTTTTGCCGCAGCCACTGAAGGGTAAATTTGACCTTATGTTTCAGATCATTGTCATGTTGGAAAGCCCAAGTCTGTTTCATGTGCAGTTTGCAGGCTGATGAATGCATATTTTCCTCCATTAATTTCTGATAATACTCTGCATTCATCTTGCCATCAGTTTTGACTAAATTTCCATGCCACTGTACCTTACACATACACAGACACACCCCAAAAAACTAAACAGCAGAGATCCACCTCCATGCTTCATAGTAGGAATGGTGTGTTCCTCTGTATAGGTTCCTCTCCAAACAGTGTTTATTCTTATGACCATAAAGTTTGGTTTTGGTTTCATTACTCCAAATGATTTTGTTCTGCTAATTTTGAGGTTTCTCTAGGTGCTGTCTGTCATATTGTGAGTGGGTTCTTTTGTGGTATTGATGAACCAATCCGCAATGGCTTTTTTTCTGGCAACTTTACCATGCGGCTCATTTTTGTTCAAGTATCTCTTTATTGTGCATGCTGAAATAGCCATACCACTTTCTTTTTTTTCTTCTTTTTTTTTTATTGAAAAAGTTTTACAAACAACAATTTTTCCCCCATTTCCCCCCCATCCCTCCCTAACCCCCCCCAAACCCTCCCTCCCCATGACTTCCCCAAGGTGAAATCCATCCACATTGTATTATATCATACTTTACCACCCCTCTATTCTCCTCCCTGTGCACTATAAATTTCTACATCACAATAAGCTATTTTGCCCCTTATAAACTATACATTTCTACACAACATTTAGCTAAAAACTATCTGGTACTTCCTGGTTTGGTATTTATTCTGCACATAATCTATCCAATTCTTCTACTCCCATACATAAGTCTCTTGAGTCCGGTCTTTTAAGTATGCTGATATCTTCGCCATTTCTGCGAAACTGGCCATCTTCAAGGTCCATTCTTGAATTGTAGGCACATCAACCCTTTTCCAATATTGACCAATCAGTAACCTGGCTGCTGTCACCATATACAATATCAATTTTGTTTCACCCACTGAAAAACCCTTAACTATACCCAGTAAAAACAAATGTGGAGAAAATTGAATTTTTTTCTTTAAAACATTTTGCATAACCCACCAAATCTTTATCCAAAAAGCCTTGACTTTCTTGCATGTCCACCATATATGATAATACGTAGCATCTAAACAATCACATCTCCAACATTTAGGTTGAACATTAGGATACATACATGACAGTATGTATGACTTTCTTTAAGAGAAGCGTGTATTTCAGTAGAGGTTAACTATGGATTTTTTCTTTGCATCCCAACTAATTTTCCTGGCAGTTGTGCCTGACATCTTTCTTGATATTAACAGAACCCCTAATTTTCCAGTTCTTGATGAGCATTTGAACAATACTGATTGGCATTTTCAAACATTTGGATATCTTTTTATGTCCTTTTCCTTATCTGTAAAGTTGAAACTATTTTTTTTCACAGAGCTTTTGACAGTTCTTTTGTTTTCTCCATGGTTCATTAACCAGTGCTGCTCTGGATGAATTGCACAAAGGTTTTTCAAGAACTAAGAAACTTAATGACTATTTATACATAGATGTTAAGTACAATCAAATAAGGCACTGATGTGGTTACTTATCTTTCATTGCCTTCTCAACCTTTGTGAGTTAATTATACTTATAAAATACTGGTTATTCACAAAACTCCTCACTGTTCAGTGTGATAATGTACCATCATCAATCAGAAGTGACTTATTGCAGGGGGTTTCAAATTGTTCAGGCTGAAGAACTTGTTCATTTTTTAAAAAAAATCCAAGATTAAAAGGCAAAGTTCTAGTGATAGAAAATTGGCTGTGGTTTGTTTGTTTGTTTGTTTGTTTTGCCTTTAATCTCATAGAACCTCCCCAAGCTTTCCTGGAACTATAGTTTCATGAAATACATTTTGAAAAATTCTGCCTTTTTCCACTTTGTTAGGAATAAAGAAATCTCTGCAAGAGAATATTTGCACCCACATTGAATGTCAGAAATATCCAGTAAGGGAGTATTTTAACTCCTCAAATGCTTTGTCACTGTCTTCAACATTTGTCCTTGTGAAAAAATGAATCATAAAGGTCAATTTAAGTATAAGAAGACTGAGCTGAAAGTCACATAGAGATTTAATACTACTTTTGAGGAATATACCAATCATCCCATCAAAATATCTACCGGTATGTCAAAACCAGCAAGTATTTTTTGAGTGGTCACCATCTGCAAATATTTGTTACTGTTTTTCTTTTGTACAATATTAAAATACAGTACTACTTTAGTTCTCTCCTGTGCTTTTAGTATTCTCTTACAAAAATAATTTAATAAATATATATATATATTGTGAGATGATAATGTAATTGATGAAGTAGACTGTGGTCCATAGAAGTCTATTATGTGGTAATGGTTAGCTTTCTGGTAGCAAAAGAGAATTTCTGCTGCTTTTATTACCCCCAAAAGAGCAAGAATGTGCTTTGGATCCAAGATGGAGTTTGTAGCACCTAACCCCATCTGTCTCAGAAGTTTGGGATTCTTGCAAAGCAGAATTGGGGCAGATGCTGCAGAGACAAGTAGAAAATTCTTTTCATAAGCAATATTTATATTCAGAATTATTTATAAATCTTTGCAGCTATATATTAGAATTTGAAATTAGTCCGGCACAGAATTCTAGCATATGGATACAAACTTGGCATTAAGTCTAACTATAGATTAAAATTGAGCAAAATATGCTTTTCAATAAATCTAAGATAGAATGAATTAGGACTAAATGCAACGGTAGAGACTTCAAAATGGCTAGAAGAAACACTTTTCAGAACACATTTTCAGTCACTACATAGACAAGAACAGTCTCAGTTTAATTTTTTGTATGTATGTAAAAAGTTTTTGAAAATACAGACAATATGCAGTAAACTTTGAAATTAGTAGACCAAAGAGAAAGTAAGAAATTTCTACTAAAACAGAATGAAAATTAATATGCAAAAGCATATGCAGATAGTCTTCGACTTACAATTATTAGTTTAGCGACTGAAGTTATAACAGTACTGAAAAAATGACACAACCATTTTTCACATTTATGATCCTTGAAGCATCCCTATGGACATGTGATCAAAAATTTGGATGCTTGGCAACTGATTCATATTTATAATGGTTTCAGTGATTCACTTAACAATTGTGGCAAGGAAGGTCATAAAATGGAGCAAAACTCATTTAACTGACTCATTTAGCAATAAAAAATTTTTGCCTCAATGTGGTCATAAGTCGAGGACTACCTGTATATGAAACGACTGTATCCATTACATAAATATCTACTAACCCAAGGTCTATTTTATGTACATGACTGGTGGCACAATTCCCTGTAGAAATGGTCTGCTTAAAAGGATTCTGATCTAAAACTCATGAGATTTGAAGAGTTTCCTGAATGAGTTCTGAGTTCTTGTTTTGTGGTGGTAGTGTTAAAATATTGGCTGCTCCGTAAAATATGAAAATGGCTTAGACAGACTCAGATTTAAATTGGAAACAATAAATAGGAGATTAACAGACCAAAACTGGATACAGATCACACTGAAAATGGACTAGAGTGCAGTTAGAGATAATTTGTGGTTGCAAGAGCAGCAAAGAAAACTTCCCTGTCAGCACTGTGTTCACTCAGTGGATTGTTAAATTGCTGAGACATACTTCACTAAGCTGTTGGTAGGGAAAATTGGGGCGACTGGTGGTCCACTTTGATGGCACTCTTTACAGGCAGGCTCACCTGTATCTACTTCCTTAAATTTACAGTATTGAGGAAATCGATAGTGTGGATGTAACTATTTTATTTTGGACTCTTCTCAGCTTACAAATTCTGGATATAGTTGGGATATCTCAAACAGCAAAAGCTGCTATCACTCTTGTCTTTCTTGACTGAATAAACCAGCTTCTCTATGAGTTGATTCTATGGAGTCATTGGATGCCTATTTGTGAGGACGATTTTCTTTTCCACAAAAAAGCCTCTTCTGAACCTGTCCTTGATTTAGTTTTGGGTAATTATCATAATGGGCCAATTTTAATTACAGTTTACTACTTTAACCAATGTGATTAAAAAGGTTGTGGCATCACAACTTCAGATGCATGTAAATTATGCTGAATATCTTGAGGGTTAGAATTTGTAGCTTCACATGCCCTGTGGAACAGCACCCCCCCACCCCAGGATTGTACAGTCTTGATCTTGTTCAGTTGTAAAGCAAGCCTTGAGATAGAGTGTAGTAGCTTATTCTAATAGTTTAATTCTTGGTTGGGTGGGTTAGCCTCCATAATATATGGTTATGTAGGGTTACCTGTTTTTGTCACTTTACTTTACTCTCTTTATTATTGTTTTGATCTAGCGTGTTTGCCATGTGGAATTTCTTTGGTGACCAAAAAAGCATTTGAGCAAATAATCTTTTGAAATTTGTTGATATTTGGTATCATTGACCGTGGTAAACATATCTGGCACTTTTGGATCATATTCCAGTAGTTATTCTCTTTGATGGTATTTGTCATGACACTATGGTGGCAGGGGTGGGTTTCACTTACCTTTGCTACTGGTTCACTCGCGCACGCCCCGTCTGCGGATGCGCAGGTTGTATTTGATGATGTCCAGGCAGGTGGGCGGAGCCCCCACTGCTGCTGCTACCGGTTCGCCCAAACCAGGGCCAACCGGTAGCAATCCACCACTGTATGGTGGAGAAAATTATTAATCATCTTTTTTTTTAATCTCTTGCAAAGGAAATATGTTTGCTTTGAGATCTTCCCATCCAACCAGCTGTAGCCTTGTTAAAGAGCTTTCTCAGAACTTCAGTCTTTTGGATTAAGGATCTATTCCTCTCTCCAGAAAACTACTTTCAGTGCATATAGAAAGTTTCAATGATCTCTTTTTCAAAATTCCCCCAGTCTGACCTGTAGTATCTCAGGTCTCCCAGTGTCATTGTATATCTCTGGTCTGTAATATTTGTCTTGTTAAAGGATCATTTCTCTCTAGATTTAATATCTACATAAAATTGCTATAATAAGGAATATTACTGATTAACAGGCTGGATGAAGACAAATGAGTTCAGGTTAATTCCAGATGGTGATGTTTTGGTCAGAGGTAATGAAGTTTGTAGCTTGAGAGTTAATCTTGGCTGTATACTTTTCCTGGATATTCTGGTTATGGTAACAAGTATGTTTGCTTTATTTCATTTGGGGTGCCACCTTTGTCCTTTCCAGGACATTTAACGTCTTTCCTGACAAGAGAATGAATATTATTTGGATTGAGTTTTGCAGGACACAATAAAAATGTTTTGTCCTGCTTCTGACTGCCCCTGCAGAGTAAATATTGTCTCATTTAAGTCTGGCACAGACAAAAACTTTGGGCAGAAGTAGTCAGTAGTAGAGTATCACTATGGAATTGATCTAATAGATGTATTTTGCATAAGCATTGGTCACCTAACTATTTTTAGATAAATTTTCTTTGCAAAATCATGATAGGGTACCAGTAAAATATGTTAGATTTTAATATAATATTACAGTATATCCACATCATTTAAGATTGAGGAAACTTCTTAAATACTATACAAATATACTCTGGAATGAATTAAGAAGAGGACTTGTTATTGCAAATTAGTGAGTCAGCCTGGAACTCTTTGTTAAAGAACATTGGCTAAAGGGATAATAAATGATGATACATATTCTTAATGTCAGTGGAAGCTTTTCTAGTGTATTGCCCATTTTTCCATTTGGTACAGCATACTCCATATGATGCAAAATAAGAAATGTTTATGTTGTCCTTTGGATTTAACAAAACATTTTTAAAATCTGAGATAGCATTTGCTAAAATATCAAATTGACTGAGAATCTTGAATTATTTAATGATTGTTTTATTTACACTGGTTTTGTTTTTACTTAATTAGAAAAGTAACTTATAATAAACTGTCTCCATCTATAAACATGTCTATCTGGACAGAACTGTTGAACATGGGTGTCTAAAATTGTGTCACTTGCAATAAAACTATTCAAACTTTTTTTATTTTTGTTTTTCTTGTACTGTTCTTTATTTTCATATCATTTCATATTTTAAAATAAATTTAAAAGTTTGTTTAGGCTAATATGTGGTAGGAAGGAAAGGTAGAAAAAAGCTCAGTTGTGGCTATATAGAGGTAATTGGAAGCTTTCACATCTATTTTAAATGAATTGCATTTTGTCATATCAGAAACCCAAATAAACATTTGTGGTTTATTAAAACAAGCAAACTTCATAAATTATAAATTATGAATTAACATCAACACTGATGCTGTTTCTTCAAATAACAAAATACTTTTCATCAAATATTTTCACAATTTCTCTCAGAGCTCTCTCAGAGCTCTAGTGGCTCAGCAGACTAATTAACATCCACTTACATCTGCTGCCTGCAATTACTGCAAGTTCAAATCTCACCAGGCTCAAGGTTGACTCAGCCTTCCATCCTTTCTAAGGTAGGTAAAATGAGGACCCAGATTATGGGGGCAATAAGATGACTTTGTATAAATATACAAAAGTATGAAGGCTATTGCTTAACGCATTATAAGCCGCTCTGAGTCTCCGGAGAAGGGCAGCATATAAATCAAATTTTATATAGATAGATAGATAGATAGATAGATAGATAGATAGATAGATAGATGTCATTCTTAGTCTTAATCCTAAACTATTTTTGTCTAATAGTTTGTCTTGCTGACAGTCATTTCAATACAGATTTGATATCCTAAATTTTTGACATCCTGTGAAATATTATTATAGTTACAATGTACAACCAATGTGTATGTTTGGAAAAAAAAAAACCTGTAGATTAAATAAACGGGGGTTGATTGCCCTAGTTTTTTTACCCTTATCGTAAAGTAAGATAATTTTTCAATTATCCTTCTTCTAAAATAATAGCATTAAATGTTAGTACACTGCCATACTCCTTCCAGATTTTCATCTATATATTTACATAATTCTAATCAAATAGGTCTTTCTTACACTGTTCACAGATAATCATACTATGCCAAAAGTAAGCACTAACTTCTGTGTGACTCAAATAATAGACTTGAAATATAATCTTAAATATTTTTCAGCACTTTTCCTTAAAAGCTCATGACTCCAGAGCTTGTTCAAAAATGCGGAAAGATTTTATTTACAAATCCTAAATGTTAACAAAACACATTCCTGTATTCATTTAACATACAGCCAACAAAATATATTATGATTTAATGTGATGACCTGGTTTATACAGCATGTTAATACAGTGACTGGATTATTACAACATGCTAAATCCCATTTTCTCTTAGACTAGCATATTTTATGAATCCTTTCATAGGAAAAGAATGGCATCAATTGACAAGTTTTGAATATACTCTGATATTTAACACTTAAGTCAACTGATGCATAACTTTTACTTTTAGACCAGGATAGTGATTTATGCTTTTTCCCCTTTCATGCTACGTACATTTTCTAAATTCTATTACATTTGTGAAAAAACCATTTTACTTAGTTGGGATTAAACTAATGTTTGCATTTATTTATTATTATAGATGGGTCATATATCATATTAGATTCATTTTTCCACATGTTCCATTTTTATTTATAAATCATTTATGGGCAAGTGACCTTTAGTTAGACTTTCTGCATGCTCAGCCATTCTTTTATCATTAGTTTATTAACCATCAACTGGGAACAGAGCAACAATTTTTTCCTTCTAATAGAGGAACAAAAACTAGAATTTTGATAAGCTGCTCACTACCCTCCACATTCCAGCCTTATCTTTCTACTGAATGATTTTACTAATCCTCTCAGTGGGAACAGGTGAGCTGGGTACTTTTCTGTATAGTGAAACAGTCTGAGCTTAATAGCCAAGAGCAAACCAATTCTTACAATGGAAGAGAAATAAGATTTGACAGCACACATGTAAACACACAACAAAACATGCTGAATAAACCAGATTGTTTTTGAAAAATATATATCCCTTCCACTGCTTTTATGGATTGTTTTACACATACATATAAACCATAATGTAATTTGGCCTAGTTTACTGTACTATACCATTTCAGCTCTTATGGCTTCATATTATGTGTGGGCCCTGTCATAATGACTTGTTAAAAAAAATAATGATTTTTTAAAGATCATACTTTATAAGTAAACCAAATCAATACATATAAACATATTTTAGACAGTTAAAGATACTTTTCTTTATTATTAATTATTTGGGATATGTACATGGCAACCAACTCATACACTGACACTGGGTGGCATACAAAAACTATTAAACAAAGATATAAAAGAAAAATAACATATACCATTAAAACAAACAGAGCAAACAATGATCAGAATTAAATATGCTAAGTCTTACTAATTGGGAATTTTGCTCATTCTGAGCCAAGTATCCAGAGAAAGAGCCAAGTCCTAACTGTCTTTCTCAAGGCCTGTAGTGTCAGGGCCAACTATAACTATGAGTGTTTAATAAGAATTGATTGCAGCTACTAGGATACTGGAAAACCTTGTATTCTAAAACACTCACTTTTCTTGTCGGCCACCCCTCTCTGGCTCTTCAGGAGGTAGTCCAACAGTTTTCCAGAAATCCTCTGGAATAGACTGTTTCCTGTTTCAGAAATGTATTTCTGGAAAAAATTTCTGACCAATGCAAATAATCAGATCAGCATAACTGGAGAAAAAAAGAACATTCCAGAGTTTCCCAGAATGTTCTATCCTTGGAATGGAACACTTTGCACATCCTTACCAATTACCTTGCTGTAGAAAGTACATGAGAGCCATGTTTAATTCACTTCTGAATTAAAATCTTCTCATTTCAAAAAAATGCAAGCTGTATGAAACATCTATTCATGGGATTTATTTTAATAAATATATATTTCTTTTATATACTACTTAAAGCATTTTTTAAAACACATATCACTGGAAAGGCTAGGAATTAAGATTCAGTCCTCACTTAACAATACTAATTCAGACTGGAAACTCTTTTTAAGTAATACATTGTAAGTTGAAAAACTACATCACTGTGCTTAGTAATGGCAATTCCCACAATCCAAGTTACCATTATTCAGTCAGAACCTCATGTGACTGCAACTTCTAACTTCCTACAGCTTCCTTGTGACTTTGCTTGTTGGAAGTCTGCAGGGAATGTTGCAAAGCCTGATTACATGGCTATAGGATGCTGTAATGGCCATATGTATGGGGACCTCTCATACATAGCACTTGTTCAGTACCATTGTAAATTTGAATGACTGGTGAACCAGAGTCCCTTAAACAAAGACCATCTCTAATACTATTCTGATAGCAATGTTATTGCCTCTGACCAAGTTACTAAGCAAGCAGTATTCTTGGAAATAGATGTTGCCTAAGTATTTCCAAATTTTGCAAAAGTAAAATTTGATAAAATGCATATATTTTTTAAATTTCTCAAATAAATTGAGAGTTGTACCTTGGAAGTTCTTACTTTATGTCCCTAATAAGGCTTCTAAGGCAGCAAATAAATACATTGGAGGAACTGGGGAGATTACTTCTATCTTTTTTGCCTCTTTAAAAGCCCTCTGAGCTTCATGACAGATCTTTTTCCCAAGGTTGTAGGGATGGGAAGAGGAAGGAAATAAAAGGCTGCACAAAGAAGATCTTTAAAGAATTGAATGTATTGTCTCATGAATAGATAATGTCAGTTTACAAAATAGCTATGTTGGACTGAGGCAACAAAAATAATATATCCTGTGGCACATTAAAGCAAGTCAGTATTATGCACTGAAGTAATCATTTTGGATTGCTTAAAGAAAGTTAGTTGTATTCCAGGTTACTGTTTTGAATCTGGTACTCGTCTACATTTTTGTGAATGAGTTATGAAACTATGGAGGGCAGTCTGCAACTGCAAGCCACATGCAGTTCTTGTACTGATGAATTTTAGCAGTGAAATCACCCAAAATTAATGTTAGTATTCCCCATGTTTTGAGTCATAAAATAAGTTGTATACACTTTATAACATCACCCGGGCAATTCTGACAGTCACCCATGCCCTAGTCACTTCTCTGCTCCATTACTATATGGGGCTGTCCTTGAAAACCACTTGGAAGTTGGATTATGGTTGGATCACTTCTATTGAGGGAGCAGCATTCCTAGATAGACCACATATAAAATATCTTTGGATTGATACACTTGATTGGGTTCCGAGTCTTAAAATAAATAGTATCTCTTTAAAAGAATTGAAAAGACTTTGAACTGTAATTGTTCAAAAGAAAAGAATTTAAGCAAAGGACAAAGTTGGAAAAAAAATCATGAGTACAAGGAAACAGAAAGGGCAAAGGGATTGTGATTCAGTAAATATATCTGTTAAGCAACATGGCTATTCAAATATTTCTAAAACTGAAATCATTTTACTTACTTAAAACATTAAGGATTGATAATGTACATATAAATAATACTTGCAATGCCACTTTAGGTTTATATTCATTATATCATATTTTTTATTTATACACATACACACAGATACACATTCTGTTTGAGCACAATCATTGCAACCAAAAGGAAGCCAACTAAACTTTATCTGGCTGCCTTCCAGAGCCTTCTGGACAAATGGGATGGGTAAATAAGAAGATAGACTGATGTGATCATGCTGTTTTTATTTATAGCATGACCTCAGACTTAAGACTCCATTTGGATTAGCTCACTTGAATTTCCAATCCGTCCATTGTATAGTGAATGAATTATCTGCAGGAGTAGGAAATAATATTTAATATTTTTGTTATGGCAAAGAATCAAAAATAGCTATTAATAATGTGCCCATTATTTCCTTTCTATTTCCTTATGCTGTTAAGAATACAATAAAGAAAGACAGTGATACGATGCTGTAGATTGAAGTAGAACAACATCTGCAGTGTTTCAGCTGAGGAGAAGATGGCGAAGATCCAAGAAACGCAGTGTTGTATATACAAAAAGAGGAGTTGAGAGGAGAGCCAGTGCCTTGTAAAAAAAACTATTATGTTAGACAAAGAAACAACTGGGTCACTTGGTAGAACTCTATATAACGAGAGCATTATGTGATTTCCAGTTGTTTGACAGCAACAGAATCACTCTCAGTTAATCTGAAATTTTGGGTAGACTTTTTTTAAAGGCGATTTGTGAAGTCTCTTCTATTCTGGACCCTAAACATATGCTCTAGTTCTGTATTCTTTAATTCTATATATGTGTGTATTTTGCACCAGACTACAATGCATATTGGGCTCTAAAAAAATCAAACTAAATTCTACTCTGCAGTCTTAGATTTCGCTGTTGTATTTAAGCCTAGAACAAGAAATGAATTGATAGATGCAGTTTAATTTATATTTAGTGAGGAATGGGACCTCAGAAACTTTCTCGATGCAGGAAATAGCAATAGAAAGTTAACTTTCAGTAATTTTACTATCATTTTCCTTGTCTCCCTTATTCAATGAAATAAGTTTTAAAAAAAACCTCTTGTATGTTTTAATAATCAATTTGTTTGTTTTTCTCACAGCTATGGCAGCCATTCGGAAAAAACTGGTTATAGTTGGTGATGGTGCCTGTGGCAAGACATGTCTGCTAATTGTATTTAGTAAAGACCAGTTTCCTGAAGTTTATGTTCCTACAGTATTTGAAAACTATGTAGCAGATATTGAAGTTGATGGAAAGCAGGTATGTTTTTCTGCCACTGTCAATTTCTGTTTTAAAAACTTTATAGACTACCATACGTAAACTAAAGTTTTGTGCCATATGTTGGATCCAGAATGCTTTTCTCACAATGGTAAAATCTCTTTCATTCATAAATGGTCCTGCTGAAGATAGGAAGGTGAGATGTGATTCCAGGAGATGCACTACTTTAGCATCATTTCTGAAACCTTGAAAAGGTGGTGTGTAGTTTTTTGTAGATCTCTAAGTTATATTTTTGTTTTACAGAAGCTTTTGCAATGGCACATAAACGAAGTGGAAAGTAACCCATAATTTAATATAGGATTTATTTCTTATAAATAATTTGCAAATTAGAACGGGCCTGAATATTTGGAATTATTTAAACTTACTTATGCTCTGCTATTAATATCCATAAGACAGTCACATTTAGTAATAATGAACACACTAAATATTTGAAGATGTAAATGGATTTTAACAGGTGGTTTCAACAAGCCAGCAAAAAACTTGAAGCGCCCCTTCAAGTCAGCATCAAAAACAAGGAATTACAGGTAGTCCTCAACTTACAACCACAATTGAGCCCAAAATTTATGTTGCTAAGTGAGAAATTTGTTAAGTGAGTCTTGCCCCATTTTACAACTTTTCTTGCCATATTTGTTAAGTTAATCACTTCAGTTGTTAAATTAGTAACTCGATTGTTAAGTGAATCCCCATCGACTTTGCTTGTCAGAAGGTTTCCAAAAGTGATCGTTTGACCCAGAGAGACTGCATCCGTCATAAATGTGAGTCAGTGGTCAAGCATCCGAATGTAAATCACGTGACCATGAGGATTCTGCATCGGTCATAAGTCTGAAAAAATGTCATAAATCACTTTTTTCAATGCCGTTGTAACTTTGAACGGTCACTAAGCTAATTGTTGTAAGTCGAAGACTAGCTGTACTCCCATAGCTTTGTTATCACAACTGAAGATCATACTTTGCACAGGATGCCTATATGGATGAGGAGAAGTGGCAGCCTATGAAATGAATCTTGAGTAGCTATGTTTTGTCACATTACATTTTTCCTTTTCCAATATGAATGTACTTATTATTCCTGTAGGTGGAGCTGGCCTTATGGGATACAGCTGGACAAGAAGATTATGATCGACTTAGGCCACTTTCATATCCAGACACCGATGTTATACTAATGTGTTTTTCAATTGATAGTCCAGATAGTTTAGGTAAGTAGGTAAAATTGAAACACATGCCATATTATGTAAATTACTATACAGGTAGCCCTTATTGCATAACAACTTCTTCAGTGACTGTTCAAAGTTACAATGGCACTGAATGAGGGAGTTTTACAATAAGTCCTTGTAGTTGTGGCCATCACAATGTCCCCAGGACCATGTGATGGCAATTCAAGAGCTTGGCAACCACTTTGCAATTAGGATAGCCACAGCATCCTGCGGTCATATCATTGCCATTTGCTATCTTCATTGCCAGCGACTAGCAACCAGAGTCAACAGGGAAGCTAGCAGAAGATCTCAGATGGTGATTACTTAACCACAGGATGCTCTGATCATGCAGGATTTGCCTAACGATGGCAGCTGGGACTGCTGCAACTACCTCTGTAAATCAGCGTAGTCAGTGGTATCTTGTTTTACCATCACATTGCTTACTGAGGGAGCCTACCAGTTCTAATTACCATCATTAAGCAAGGACTACCTGTATTATCAGCATCCTGTACAACATATAAATGAGATAAAACTGTGAGGCAATAGTACAATCACAACATAATTTCTCTCTCTTGTAATAGAAATTCATCTTTATAAAATCATGCCCTTGCCTGAAAGAAAAGTAAAGTGTTATTTTAAATACACAATTGACTGCAATTGAGCCAAACATTTCTGTTGCTAAATAAGACGGTTGTTAAATGAATTTTGCTCCATTCTATAACCTTTTTTGCTACAGTTGTTAAGTTAGTAACATGGTTGTTAAATAAACTTTGCTTCCCCATTGACTTTGCTTGCCAGAAGGTCACAAAAAGTGATTATATCACTCCAGGACATTGCAATGTTCATAAATATGAGCAAGTTGCTTAATGTCTGAATTTTGATCGTGTGACTGTGGGGATTCTACAATGATTATAAGTGTGAAAAAGGGTCATAAATCACTTTTTTTCAGTGCCATTGTAATTTCAAAGAGTTACTAAATGGTTGTGAATCAAGAACTGCCTGTACTTTTCTTTGCTTAGAAAAGCTGTGACTTTTAACTGTTCATATATGTTTTACCTAAGTTTACTTAGCTAATATTTAATTTAAATATTAAATGTTTTAATAACATATTTTCCAACACAGGCCTCCATTACTTGTCAAGACTGCTATGTTAAATAGACACTGGAGAACTCATCCTGTGAGGCAGCTGCTCTATGATATAAAAAGATATGGGGAAACTAATTCTCATGACTATTTTTGGATAAAGAAATCACTGATATTATTTTTAGTTTAATATTGATTGAAGAGTTGATCTCTGATATTTGCATCTCAGAAAACATTCCAGAGAAGTGGACTCCAGAGGTGAAACACTTCTGTCCCAATGTACCCATCATTCTGGTAGGAAATAAGAAGGATTTGAGGAATGATGAACACACAAGACGGGAGTTGGCTAAAATGAAGCAGGCAAGTCATCTTTTTTATTATTGTTGTTAGCCTTGTCAAATAAACTATGCCAGTTTTGATTAGACAGATAGTCCTTGTTTAGTAACTGCCTCAGACAGCACCCATTTGCAATTATAGCAGTGATGAAAAAGTAAGTTTGTAACCAATTCCTGCATTTGCAACTTTCATAGCAGCTTTTTCTCTGTCACATGTTTGCCATTACAGTCAGTACACGTTATCTTGTGCCTGACCCATTTTTTCCCTTTTTCTTGCCCCTTTGCAGGGCAAAGATAATTAAACTGAGTTGCTATTTTCCACAGTCCAGGAGGTCCCTGAAAAGTTAACAAGCTCCCTCTTCAGCCTTAATTACCTGATTAGGACCTTGGGCCAGCTCCCAGCAGCTGTCTGAAATTGATAACACCTTAATCAAGTTCACATTAAAGGCTTTTATTTGCCTCCTAGACTACTCCCTAGGGCAGTGATGGCTAACCTTTTCCGAGTGCCCAAAGCGTGTTTGTGTGTGCGAATCTGCGTGTGCATGCCCGAACCCCCCAAAATGCAATGCACATGCGGCCCCTTGAGTGTGTTCTGTGCACGCTCACACAGCCCCCCATATGTGCCCAATAGAACAATGTTAAATTGTTAGAACATTATGATGGGATGAAGATAGTTTTAAGTTGTACTTCTTTACCATTTGGGTTACTAAGGTTTCTAAATTTGTGTTTTCACCAGAAATAAGGTTCCTTACAGAAAAGCTAGATCATTATGAATCATGCCAAACTGCATAAAAATTAGTGTGGTAGCTTTCAAGATGCCCAGTATTGATTGTAGCAAGCCTTTAAGTAACTTCCCCAACATTCCAAATATTATTTTGCTAATGTGGCTAAACTGATATCTCCTTCCTGATGTTCAGTCCTTTTGCTCTCAGAGCATATGCACCAAATGCAAATGCAACAAAAATAAATAATACTGCAATTTATGTCAAGGTGAGCACATCAAGAAAAATAGCAGTAAATGTTTGAAGATTTGAACTTTTGCTGGTTTAATTATATTGTTCTGTACTTAAATCTAAGAGGTCTGCAAACTCTTGTGACTTTTCTGGGGGGAAAAATAGACCGATTCAAATAGAAGACCTGCCATCATATTACATAGATTATGAAACATACTTAAAATTTTGAAGTTACTAAATCAGATTAAGAATACCCAACATATGTGCTCCCCAGAGCTATGTGCATGAAAATAAAATGATTGTTGTAATGTGTATTTATCTTGAATTTTTAAAAATCGTTTTACTATTGATATGTAAAACTGCCATCAAAACTCTGGATAATATTATAATCACATTAATTTTAAAAAGTTTCCATGTTCTAGAAAAGAATAGTCCCAAATTATTCTAGTCACTATAGAATCTGAACTGCATCGGAACTGGAAATATATATATGTATGTATATATTAAATAAATTCCTTGCCTTCAAATTAATTAGCTTTTTTGTTTAATAGGAACCAGTCAAACCTGAAGAAGGTAGAGATATGGCAAATCGCATTGGTGCTTTTGGATACATGGAATGCAGTGCAAAGACCAAAGACGGTGTGAGGGAAGTTTTTGAAATGGCTACTAGAGCTGCTTTACAAGCCCGACGTGGCAAGAAAAAATCTGGGTGCCTTCTGTTGTAAGCACAGCCAAGGGAAGATGGCTGAAGCAGTGCCCTGCACTCAATGAATTTTTGAAGTGCTGTTTATTAATCTTAGTGTATGATTACCAGCCTTTTTCATTTATCTATAATTTACTTAAGAGATTTAAAATTGAGTCTTGCTACCAGTATTTAGAAGCCAACCATGATTTTTTTATAATGGTCTGCATCAAATACATCTGTGCACATAAGGGTTAACTTCAACATTCCTTTAACAAAACTTTTTTCTGCATTTGCAGAGTATGCCATGCAGAATATGCCAGGCACTAATTCAAGACAATTCTCTAACTTCTTGCTTTTTTTTACAAATGGGAAAAAGCTGGCGACACTGAGAATTGGGCTGTAACTACTCCATAACTAACATGTTCTAGCCTATTCAGGTACAGCACACATAGCTGTGGAAAGGTCCTGAATAAGTTCAGTGTTTTCACTTTAAAAGAAGGATTTTTTTCTCCTCCTTCTGTTTGAAAGCTCTGAAGCATAAAATAATAATTGGAAAATTATTTCTCTGAAACACCAAAAGTCCCACCCAGCTATGAAGTGACAGTTCTGTGATTTCATGTTAGTTACCTTATAGTTACTATGTAATTAGTGCCACTTTGTGTGTTACCAAAAAATAAATCTATATGCCCCAGTTAGATGTAGTATTTTTTGTATAATTGGATTTCCTAATACTGTTGCTTGTAACTTCTGCGTAAAGTGTTCTGGGTTTTTTTAAGAGTGTACTTTCAAATAAAGTCAAATGAAGAATGGTGCCCTTCCCACATTTGTAACTATCCAGGTCATTTTTATGACTTAAACACACCCAGAAAAGTCATCTTTAATACCTCCTTCAGGAGTAAGGGAAAGGCCATTATTTTTACATTAAAGGTCACTGAATGTTCCAGAAGCTTTAAGTTAACCCCTGCTGAATCTGGTTCCAGTCTGAACATAAACTTTTGCTTATCATCCGCTGGCCAAATTCCCATCCTGTGAATGTCCTGCTGTTCTGCAGCAAACTAAACTCTTCTCTATTTCTTGTTTCCAACAACTAATAGAATAAAGGCAGTTTTCTAAGCTCCCTGTATTGTGGTTGTTTATATTTCTCACTCTTGTTCTTCAAATATAAATTTTGACATAGCGTTTGAATTATCTGATCCAAAAGAAAATATAAAGAAAATGTTTCCGTATTAGTATATTTCCTAGTAATGCTGCATCCACAAAGCCATAGTAACACTTTTGCTTCTGAATATCTGTTGGCTAATCTTGTGCCTAAAGGCAGAGGTGAGTATCAGCAATTAGTAACCCTGAAGTTGCTACCTAAGTGACACAGGAGAACAGCTCCTTTCTTTCAGGAAAGAATTATAACTCTTGATAGATTAAGTATACATAAACAAAATACTTTAATTACATAGAATTTCTAGAACATGGTGATTAATAATAAAGTACAGTACAGATAGTCCTCAACACTTACAACAGTTCACTTAGTGACCGTTCAAAGTTATAATAGCACTGAAAAAAGTAACGTCCATTTTTTTTAACTTATGACTGTTGGAACATCCCCATACTGACTCAGATTTATGACAGCTGCAGTGCCCTGGGGCCATGTGATCACCTTTAATAACATTCTGACAAGCAAAGTTAATAGGGAAGCCAGATTCACTTAACTACTGTGTTACTAACAACTGCAATGATTCACTTAACTGAGGCAAGAAAGGTGGTAAAATGGGGCACAATACACTTAACAAATGTCTCACTTAGCAACAGAAATTTTTGGCTCAATTGTGGTCGTAAGTCAAGGACTACCTGTAAGACATACAGTTTGCCAATGTGCATTTTTGTATATGGACATGTCCATATACAGATGTAACATACATGTACATAAAGTAATATTAAATCTTGGTAGTTAAGAATTCTATGTAGCAGGGATGCCCAGCTATCGGGCAGGCTGCATATACTGTGTTTTTAATATACTGTATATCATTAAAATTAACAGTAAACCCATAGACTGTTAGAACCATAGCTTCAGATCACATTGCTGAAAGATTTTTCTAAACTTCCAGCTTCCACCACCATATTGCAACCAGTGATGACGGGAGGAGGAGGGGGAACAATGGCAAATTAAAAGTGTCTCTGACAAATTGTTTTTCTTTGTATAAATTTAACACAGCATTCTTGATTGTAGTATATCCTGGCACAGAAGAAAGTTGTCTAACCAGTTAGACTACTCTCTTCTCCTTCCTTTTTATGGTCGAAGACTTGACCTTTGCAGTAAAATGAGAGAAGTTTGGATTTACAGAAGTTAATATATGTACCCATTTGTGACCAGGTTTTGTTATTCAATGTTTATATATACACACAGAAGTTAACATCTAAAATCAGTATATTTATTTGCAAAGAAATATTTTGCCTTGTGTTCCATTTCTGTCATTATACACTTACTGTATTTTTATATTCCCACACTTTATGAGGCGTTACGGAAGTAAAGTAAAGGCAAAATTTAAAAATCACACATCAGCATGTAGCAAAAATCAGTAACCAAGTTTTATTTTATACTAACAACTATATCTCACATTATTTTCATAGATTTTCTGAAACTCAACATAAACCTTCCATTTGTCATTCTGCTCCAATCTCATAAGGAGGGAACCCTCGGGCACTTGCACATGGTACCAAGTGCCAAATCATAAAATATTTTATAAGTCAGAAACAACACTTTGAACTGTATCCATAGATAGTCAGTGCTGCATTCACAAGTATTTGTGTATTGTGATTTGTTTGCTAACACAGCTGCTGCATTTTAAAGCAATTGCAGTTTCTAAGTAGTCTTCAAAGGCAATTCCAAGCAGAGCACATTGCAGTAATTCAACAGAAAATGACAAGCTTATGAATCTCTGGCCAGGATCTCTTTCAAGAAAGGCCACAACTGGAACACTAGTTGAAACTGATTAGTGTCCCTAGCTACAGCTTCTACCTGCCTATCTAGTAGTAGCTGTGAACTAGGGGGACCTGAAATTGCTGATCCATTCCTTCAGGGAAAATGCTGCTTCATCCAGTGCAATCACTGGAACAATTGCAGTGAAAGATGGTTTCTGGACAGTTTGAACCATCCTGGGATTCATTTCAACTTGTTTATCTCCAACCAGATCTTTATAGTCTTCTGACACTGCCAAGACTTCCACTACATCACTGTCCTAGCCCCAAATGATGTATATCTAAGAGTCTTCAACATATTGCTATTTCACCCCAAATTGACAGATCTCTCCAGATTTCATATAAATGCTGAACACTAGGGAAGAAAAACAATCCTATGGCACCCCCAACACTGAAGTAGCTAACAGACGCATTCTAACCATGGCAGACTCCCAGCAATACTAGCAGCCAAGAAGGATATATTGATTAATTATACTGCATGCCATTGAGATCTAAGAGGATAGGAGAGGTACACACCCTCAATTGAATCCTCAAGTTAACCAAAAGTGTAACCAATATAGTTTTCACTTTATGCCCAGGTCTAAATTCTGACTAAAAATCAGATAATCCAGTGGCAGAGCCAGACTCCTAAGGAAGGATACGAGGTGAGGATAGTCCTTATCACAGAGAGTAGAATGTTCCAAAGGATGGCACTGTGTCAGAGAAGGCTCTTCTGGATCCCCATTGTTGGAATTCATTTAAAACACTTAATTCACATATGTCAAGTATGTTTGCTAACTATGGCTTAAATAACCTACAACTGGTTAGATTCACACAATACAGCCACAGTTTGCAAACCGCAAAATCTCTTGGTCTAGAAACATCTTAAAAGAAAGACATTAAGCATGTATAAACCCTTGGATATTATTCACCTAAAATTGCTCTTTGCAGACTAGCAAAAATCTGCTTTATACTTTCTAACATTAGTATTTTTAATTTGCCATTTCTTCAAACACAATCCCAAAAT
Organism: Pantherophis guttatus; assembly: GCF_059756535.1. Taxonomy (NCBI): domain Eukaryota; kingdom Metazoa; phylum Chordata; class Lepidosauria; order Squamata; family Colubridae; genus Pantherophis; species Pantherophis guttatus. Next base: position 206,867,872 of record NC_142064.1, on the reverse strand, counting down.
AACATTATGCCTCAGCAGTGATGCCAGGGAGACTTACAACATGATTAGTGGGTAAGAAAAGTTTCCATTTCAGTGAGTGACTCATTAATCCTGTTTCTCCTGCACTGATGAGAGGTGGGGTGCTACTGGAGAGGGAAACAGGATGATTTACCATAATTACAGTCAGTAACTTATCCAACAAAATTAGTAAAGCAGTCCTCTAGCATACCATTTGAGCAAGAAAATGATGGGTGTCTGTTCTTATTTGCCAGATTTGCAGTATTGGGTCATTTTTCAGTCTTTCCTTGCCTACAGGACAAGTGGCAGCTAGTAAGTTTCAGTTCTTTCCCCTTACAGTGGGGGTGGGGGGGGGTAGGGGGTTCCCATGTTTTTCAGTTTAAAAAACTCCCAGGAGACTTGATCAAGAAGCAAAGTTCTACAGTAGTGATAGAAAATTGGCTGTGTCTGATTAATCTTATTCTGGCAGAGAATCCCATCAAGTTCTCAAGAGACTCTAGGGATCTGCAAACCCAGTTTGAAAAAAACTGTTTGAGAGGAGCAGCTCAATGCCCAATTATGGCAAGCTCTGCTTCCTCCTTTCTGGAGCTATCTCTGTTTTGGCATCTTTTCCTTATGTTTTTTAATTCTCATTATTTGGGGAAATAGATTATTGGAGGAAAAGCAGAGGAAACAAACAGAGTCCTGAAGTCTTACCCGTCCTGGTCTTCCTGCATTACCTCGATTAGTGGATGTTTTCCTCCAGTTGTTGGTGTGTTGAAAGGAGATAACAGCAAAGCTGGAGGAGAAAAACAATAATTATGGCATTAATCAGAGACACGGCATCTGAGCATGAATTGGAACAATGCCCTAAGAGGCTGGCTAGACACTGACAATAGGGACAGTTTTGTGCCAGCTTTATTTTCTGCCAATTCAAGGATGGATGTTTAACATTTTTACAAAGTGCAGAAAGACCCTTAGAATAAAGTCCGTTTCCCATTGCTAGACCTTACTAAAACAGACACACAGAAAAATCTCTGCGTTAAAAATCTTTGCATTTACAATTGCAAAGCTACATTTGAGAATTTAACTACTTTTTCCAGTTTAAATTTCTCATAAAACTGTTCAAAACATGTCCTATAATTTTCAACCAGTTTTGCAAACCAGAAAATGGAACCATTTAGAACCCCTGGCAAATCCTCTTTTCTAAGAATTCCCAGTAAAAGAAAATTAAAGGTCAGACTCAGTTTTCTGACATGCCCAGACATGGTTAATTGGGGAGTTCTTGCCTGTTTATTAAGGGATCTCTTCTTTCAACCCAGCTCTAGGAAAATTAGAAAGGAAACTGACACGTTTAGGATTCATAGACACCCCCCCTCATGCTTCGGTGCTCACAGCAGACCCTACTTGCTCCTTTAAAGTGATCCCATTCCACCCTTCCTTTTCTGGAGCACTCACTATTCCATTCCCTCCCCCCAATTCTCCATCTCCCCCCCCCTCATATCCCAATTTATCTCACTTCCTTTTCTGGAGCACTAGTCTTGGTTTATACAATGTGGAATATAATTAAAAACCAGTCTCTCTAGGGGGGGATTGACCATTAGTTTCTCCAAAGAACATGTTCCATTTCCAATGTCTTGAATATAGCCAACAAATCAGCAATTAAGAGGTTAAGAAGATAGACTGCACCAGAATTTGGTGAAATTATAAAATGAATGTATTTTCCACTGCGTTAATCATTATATTCTGGGAGGGGCTTTAGGAATAATCAAAAACTCCCTCTGTTTAAACCAGGAGTGTCCAACTTTGGCAACTTAAAGACCTGAAGACTTCAACTTCCAGAATTTTCAAGCCATCCATTCTGGCTAGGCAATTCTGGAACTTGAAGTCTACAAGTCTTAAAGTTGCCAAAATTGGATACTTCTGGTTTAGACTTCAGCACAGGATCAACCTATCAGATCCTTTACTGCGTACTGTTGTGCCACACCAAAAGTTAGGGTTTTGCCACATGGGACCAGGAAGATGGAGCAAGAATTGTGCAGGAAGTCCTCCATATAGTTTATGAAAATTTAAACCATGGGTGGATAAACTGTTGCCAGGACACTACTTGCTGCTGTTGGCACAGTTTCAAAAGTATTTAGCACATAATCAAATAGAAATCTTGCAGTTTTATTATTTCAGCTCTTAAAGAGAAGGACAAATATTTGCAGTAAAAAGGAAGGACAAACAGGCATACAATACTTTTTAACTGGGAGTTCACAATTGACCTTTGGGCAATTATTTCAACAGTGGTTGGATTGCAATAAGAGAAGTGTTGTGGTGCAAGAACAAAAGCCTGAGAAAATTACATTAACAACAATTTTCATCAACGTTCCATTTGTTCATCAATCCTTTAAAAATATCATCTAAATTAATTACCATCCCTGTGCCTTCCCTATAGCTACCAGACCAGGAAAAAAAAAGACTCTTGACTATTACTAGACAGCAGAAAAAATATATAGAAAATATTACCCATTTACACCATCCAGGGGCTGTCCAAATTTAGCAGCTAATTTAGTAGCCCTAACCTTCCAACATCCTAATAAAATATAGCTCTGTATCTTGTAGCAGGACTTATCTGGTATTTCAGTGCCATTATTTTTGAAACCCACAAATTACCCCTTTTAAAATTAAAGCTACTAGCAGCAAAGCAGTTACCAGGAAGAAGCTAAAAACACTCTTTGTTTTAGAAACAAGTATTGGTAGGCAAATGACACTGCAGAAAGTATTCTGTGGTTACAATACAACACTGGAAACAACACAAGTTGAACCCTATTGCTGCTTGACCAAACTTGCTTTCTTTGATACTTATCAGTGAGACTGTAGCTTCACTCTCCTTCCTCTCTACCCTCCACTACTGTGCTAGCAAGATTTGTTGTTTGTAACCTAAAGGACAGATGTAACTGATTCTTTGAGTCCTTGTATGCTTGTCCTTGTCTCATTAATATCAAGCATCTTGTTTATTGTTGGTCTGCTGTTCAACTATCCTTGATTTTTCCAAGCATTGCGTTCTTCTCCAACAACACTTGCTTGTGCATCATTTGTTCAAAAATTGTAAGTTTTCGCTTCATTATAGTATTATCATTTCCAGTGAGTACTTTGGTTTTACTTCATTTATTATTGATTTATTGTTCTGAGTTCTCAACAATTTTCTTCAGCATTACAATTCAAAGGCATCCGTTTGTCTGATCAGTACAATTTGCGATTATCAGTTTTTACATTCACACATTATAATACAAGAACATGTCCTTGATAATACATATCTTTGTTGTCAGTGTGATATCTCTGTGCTTTAATATTCCATCCAATCTGTCATAATATTTATCCAATATGACAAATGTATTTTTATTTAATTGATATAGTCACCATCTCTGCTAGATAAATCATTATCATTTTATCTACTTGCATTGGCATTGCCTTTTGAAAGATACTTAGTTTTTGAAGTAACAGAAAAAAACTTGCATTCCTTTTTTCATTATCCAACAAGAAATTCTTTGAGTTTTTCTCGCTTCTAGCCAATCAATAATATGTGGATATCATCCACATATCGGTGTTCCTCCCAGTAGCTTTAATTCCATTTTCAACTTCTGGTTCATCATTTCTCATGATATATTCAGCATATAAGTTAAGTAAATAAATCAGGTGACCATTTGCAATCATAGTGCTCTCCTTTCCAGTGTTGGATCATTTAGTTGCTCAATTGTTCATTCTATCTGCTGTTGCTGGTTATCATATAATAGGTAGATGAGGAAACTCTAACCCTTGAGTTTTCCATTACTGTATACATTGCTCATAGTATGAACTCAGGAGTGCCTACATCTTCTAAATCCATTTTGTATACCTGAGCTGGCATATACTTGCTCATAAATGACATTCAACTGGAAGTGAGAAAGTGGGAGGCATTCACATATAACTGTGACAGGCAAAAAAAGCATTTATTTAACCAACAGTGAGCAGATGCTTATGAAATAATCAATTCCCCAACCTTACAAAAAAAAATGGCAAGAGGAACTAAATGTTAATTTTTAGCAAAATACAAGGCAGGCCTTTCTTTCAGATCCTTTCTAAGGTACAGTTACAACAGCACACAGATAAAATGAGTGACACATTTAAACTTCTTCCGTTTTCCACTTCCCCATTTTTAACCAGTAGTGTATGTATCTCAAGATTATATTTCAGTTTGAATTTCTACTTAAATAAAAACAAGCCAGTTTGGAGGCTGAAAACAGGGCACAGGACAAAAACAGGACACGGGGAGGCCGAAAATGGGGCAGGCGGAGACTGAAAACGGCCGAAGGATGGGGGCTGGTGGGTGGGCGGGGCTTCAGCAATATTCACTCCATAAGACACACAGACATTTCCACCCACTTTTGGGAGACAAAAAAGTGTGTCTCATGGAGTGAAAAATACGGTAATCAAAATTCAGATGCTTGGCAAGTGGTTCATATTTATGACGGTTGCAGTGTCTTGGAGTCATGTGATCAGCTTTTATGACCTTCTGACAAGCAAAGTCAATGGGGAATCCAGAGTCACTAAACAACCATATTACTAACTTAACAAATGCAATGATTCACTTAACAACTGTAGCAAGAAAAGTCATAAAATGGGGCAAACTCACTTAACAAATGTTTCACTTAGCAACATAAATTTTGGACTCAGTTGTGGTCGTAACTCAAGGTCTACCTGTACCACTTCTCAGCTATCTTTACTACTTCCTCTACTGCAAAGAAAAGATACAAAGAACTGGAATTGAACACACTCAAAACTGTAGAAATGGTGGTAGACTTTAGGAGAAACCGTCCCATACTACCACCTCTCATAATACTAGACAACACAGTATCAACAGTAGAGACCTTCAAATTTCTAGGTTCTACATATCGCAAGATCTAAAATGGACAGCTAACATCAAAAACATCATCAAAAAAGCACAACAAAGAATGTTCTTTCTGCACCAACTCAGAAAGCTCAAACTGCCCAAGGAGCTGCTGATCCAGTTCTACAGAGGAATTATTGAATCTGTCATCTGCACCTCTATAACTGTCTGGTTTGGTTCTGCAAACCAACAAGACAGACACAGACTTCAGAGGATAATTAGAACTGCAGAAAAAACAATTGCTACCAACCTGCCTTCCATTGAGGACCTGTATACTACACGAGTCAAAAAGAGGACTGTGAAAATATTTACAGACCCCTCACATCCTGGACATAAACTGTTTCAACTCCTACCCTCAAAACAACACTATAGAGCACTGCACACCAGAACAACTAGACACAAGAACAGTTTTTTCCCAAACGCCATCACTCTGCTAACGAAATAATTTCCTCAACATTGTCAAACTATTTACTAAGTCTGCACTACTATTAATCTTCTCATCGTTCCCACTACCCATCACCTTCCACATACGACTGTATGACTGTAACTTTATTGCTTGTATCCTTACAATTTATATTGATATTGTTTCCTGATTGCATATTTGTACCCTATGACTATCATTAAGTGTTGTACCTTATGATTCTTGATGAACATATCTTTTCTTTTATGTACACTGAGAGCAACAAATTCCTTGTGTGTCCAATCACACTTGGCCAATAAAAAATTCTATTCTATTCTATTCTATTCTATTCAAAGATGGCCTGGTATTATTCAAGGACTTCAGTGGCACATCAGGTGGCAATTATTGAAGGAATCCTGTTTTGGACAGTAAGTTCAGCCATGTTTATCCATAATCTATAGCCCACTTTGCAAATATTTTTCACAAATAAAACACATCTACGTCAAACTTAAAATCCTGTGTAGTACCGTATCTCCACCTTGCTCCATATTGGCTGGGGAATTCTGGGAATTGTAATCTACACATTTTAAAGTTGCCAAGTCTGAAAAACATTGTTCTATACATTTCAGAGAGAACAGATTGCAAAAGCATGGACATTCCCTTTATGTGAAGCACTTGAAAAAAGTGATTTCTCAAACTCTGGCCTGTGAGAGGAAGGGCTAGCCATGGATGATCCAAAGCTTTTTTATTTTAGGCCCCTGAAATGCCTTCTAATTGTACCTGTCAAATACTGGCCACAGAATTAACTCCCATTGTGAAGCAAGCTATTATAGCCGGTCACATCTACCTGACCCACTAGAGCAGGGAACAAGGAATGGTACAGGTCTAGTCTCCTAAGGAGATACATATGGAGGGACCCAGAATAAGGTCCTTCTCCATGGTGGCTCCCTCTCTGGAACATCCTCCTCCTGAAGATCAGACTGGCCCCCACTCTAACACTCCTTTGGAAGGCCCTGAAGACGTGGTTCTGCCAGCGGGCCTGGGCAACACAGAGCAGGATGGAGCCCATTGAATGGCTAGTATGAATGTGTGTTGTCGCTGGGGTGGGGGATTATTATTTTATTATTTTTTCTTATTATTTTCCGTTTTATTTCTTTTTTATAGTTTTTATATCCTTCTAAGCCACCTTGAGTCGCCATGTGCAAGTCTGTGGCAATATAAATTTTCTAAATAAATAAATAAATACAGCAAGAAAGTGCTGGCCTAGAAACCAGTGACCTCTCATCCCACCTTAGGCATGAAAGCTGGTTGGGTGACCTTCAGCCAGTCTCTCTGTCTCAGCCAAACTCACCTCACAAGGTGGTTGTTGGAGGAGAAGGAAGGAGTATTAAGTGTTTTTGTTGCCTTGAGTTACAGATAAATAAGGTGGAATAAAAATATTATATAATAAATATCATATCAGCTACAAATCCTGCAATGGTGTAGGAAAAAGTTATAGATAGATAGATAGATAGATAGATAGATAGATAGATAGATAGATTGATAGATAGATAGAGGAAAAAATATTACCCAACCCTATGATAACACAATAGTGAGAAACTCCCAAAACTTGTTAAGGGAAGTACATTTATGTTTGCCTTGCTGAGAAACATCTTCCAATCTGCCTCTTTTTCTAACAAATGTTACTACAAATGTTAGAATACAGTGAACTATTATCCAGAAGGCAACACAGGTTGGATGGGCTTAATATTTGAACAGGAGATCACCCATTAAAAACCCCAAGTCTCATACATTAGATTTGGAAGTTGGAAAAATATCCCACCAGAAAGCAATGGCAAGCCACCTCCATCATGTACGCAGGAAAAGACCATATAGTTCTGTCCATGTAATTAGAAGTAATTGAGGTCAACCTGCAGGATACCACATCTATCAGATGCAAAAAACCAGGTCCACATGTGGTCCAATTAAATTGATTTATTGCTAAAAAGTCAATGTACAAGAATCTTAACTTTAGCAGTTAGCACCTGCTTGAAGTTATATACAGGTCAACATAGGTTGAACTTAATCTGCTTGTGGCTACAAGGCTGATCCTTCTTTTAACTCTGCCCCCAGGTTCTGCCACTCCTCCTACAACTTCAGACATATTAGGCTGTTCCATCATGCAGGAGTTGATGGGACAGCCTATTTATTTATTAATATATTTATTTTGCAATAGTTTTAAAGAGCAGCAATTTTCTGAGATGCAGAGCAGCATGCAGTACAATTAAGAACAAGATCTTTACATAAGGAAAACAAGATGGTTGCTTAAGTAACAGTCTTCCTAGCGGTACATGAGTTCCTCTTCTAGGGCAGGAATCCCCAATCCCCAGGCCATGGCCCAGTATCAGGCTTTCAGTCCTTCATAACCAGGCTGCAGAAATGCATGTGTGCATGTATGTATGCGCATCCCCACTTGCATGAACATGCCTGCTCACACAAAGTGAGCTGCGTGTGTGCACTTGCCTGCCATTTGCACAGAACCATCCCCTCTCCCCTCTTCCTGGCCAGTCCACAAAGCTGGAAAGGTCAGAGAACCTTGCTCTAGGGCCATGATGGCGAACCTGTGGCATGCGTGCCACAGGTGGCACATGTAGCCATATCAGTGGGCATGCAAGTTCAGCTCTGGCACATGCACTGATTTTTGGACCTTCTGGGCCCACTAGAAGTAGGGAAACAGGCTGTTTTCTGTTTCCGGAGGGCCTGCGGGGTGGTGGGGACAGCCGTTTTCACTCTCCCCATAGAGAGGCTCTGGAGCCAGGTGAGAGAGAAAAACGGGCCTACCAGCCCATCGCATGCCAGGAGCAGGGGGGGCCGTGCGCATGTGTGGGGCAGGGCACATAGTATTATGGGTGTGGGCGCACAAGTGCATGACCCCGCCCCCCTCCTGGCACGTGATGGCACAAAGGTTAGCCATCACTGCTCTAGTGTAACAGTTTAGCCCTTTATATTCATAAAAATGACTGAGAACCTGAAATATTTGATTTACGTGATTTATATCTATGTTTATGCATTAGAATTTAAAAATGATAAATTTTTAAATGCAACTTTGCAGAATCTGTAACAGGGTCTCAGGGACACCCCCCAGGGGTCCCCATATCACAATTTGAAGACCAGTGCCCTTGCAAGGCAGCAATAGAAAAGGCCTGACATCTGGTCCACACCCATCCTATTTCACATGGAACCTTCTACTCATCCTGTTCTTCATTGCTGCACCAGATGGAGATTCCAATTTGAGAGGCAGCTCCTGATGTAACCCAGCATCATAGCAGACAAGGTTTTATAGGTAATGACCAGCATTTTTAATCGAGCTCAGAAGCTACTGGTAATCGATGCAGTAAACATAACATGATAGTAACTCTACTATTAGTAGACTAGTACTACTAGTAACTCTACTATTATAGGTCTATCTGCACTCTGACCAGCTGCAGCATCCTAGTCACCTTCAAAAGCAATTCCATATACAACACACTGCATTAGTCTTATCATGTAGTGTTCATGAGTTAACATTGCCCTGATTTTGTTGTCCAAGCAAGGCCATAACTGGTGTGTTAGCTGAAGACAGATGCAGGCCTCTCAGCCACACCCTCTGCCTCATTTTCAAGTAGGAGCCACAACTCCAGGAGGATCCCAAGTCACAAATCAGCTTCTTCCAGTAGCACACAAACTGCCAGGCTTGGCCCAACTTGATGAGTTAGGAAAGAAACACTCTCAACTCCATTAGCCAATAACTATAGTGAAAAGGTTACTTTTACTAATAGCCAGGTGGTTACAGGAGCAAAGCCAGATCTAAGAGTTTGTGTGTGAATATTCCTTAGTTAAGTTTCCCTTCTCTGTTCCACCCCCCTTATCTCCCAGTTGTCCAGTCACATTCCAAGATGTTTTGCTAACTGTCCCTGCAACAGTTGGGCAGATGGCAGGCATTGGATTCCATTCCCAGGACCTTGGGATGTCTCGGGACAGCACGAAGATCACTTTCAGTTACTCCCCATGATATATAGACTCCCCATGATTCCCTCACCCCATGACTTATGGCAGACAGGCATCTAGCAAAGCATAGTGAGTGAAGGATGGCAGTTCTGACACAACCCAGTTGACCGTAACCATCATGGCCAATTAGCACATGCTGTGAATCTGTAGATTTCTCAAAGCAGTACAACTATTGCCAGAAAAAGAATGGTAAGGTTTAGTCTGATATGTCTGCTTTAATCCAAAGTATGATAAAATGGAGCATAATCCACAGTGAACTAAACTGAGTGACTGTGAAAGATGAAGTGGCTGATAGTTGTTCCACAAAACCTTTTTTTACATATTTTTATTTATGTGGCGATGTATACAAAACTTTATATCAGAACTCAATATAATTAATGTAACAAACGTATCTTAAAAATAATAGAATGCAATAATAAACAATATTATAAGGCAATAAAATACAGCCAGAAGGATGGGTTGTGAAAAAAGAGGGATTCATGAACTGCATTAAGACATAACATGGTGTTTTAGCACATTATTCTAAGCCACTGTAGTTTATGCTTGTTAGATATATACAGTATTCTTCCTTTCTTCATCAGAGTTCAAGGTGCCATGCATACTTCCTCCTTCAATTGTATCCTCACAACAAACAGCCTCTGACTACAGTGAATCCAGTGAAATGTGGTTTCTTCATACATCACGGTTAAAGTATAGTGTAGTGCAATTTACAAACTCAAAAAGCAAAAAGTCTGAGCAAGCAAATTATCAAAGCCCATAGCAGGTCCCACTTATATTGGCCAGGTATGCCACAAAGGCAAAACCGTACAAAAAAAGTAAAATGCGTTTTAGATATTTCTGCATTTTTTGACATATTTACGGCTTTAAGGATAAAAGTGCCAGCAGCTGGAGCGTTCCTGGAAGCAAATTAGCTAAATAAGCTAAGGAAAGTTCCTTTGCATCGCTTTCAGACTCCTGCATAGTAGTAATCTGCTGCTGGGATTTGCTAATCGATCTTGGGTTTCATTCTTCTCCGCAACGATCTTTCCCTTCCTTGGCACTTGTGCCAAGAGTTTTCAGACTACGTGACTATCCTTGGCCCTTTTTTCTTATCTTCTTATAACAGAAAGGGGCTGGGAAAGTATTGTTTATCGTATGATCTCACTTCGCAAATAGTAAAATGGCCATTTCCTTTATGAAAACTTAAGACTAGCCCTCTTTCAATGTTTTGATTAAACCAAAACACCGCCGACCGCAAGAACACAAACCAGCTCGTTTCCACAATCTCTTTTCAAATAATGGAAATTGCGCATGCCTGGCGTTCTCGTAGCGGGAGGGGTAGCTTAAAGTGGCTGCAGCCGCTTCGAATTAGGACAAAGGAGCGGGGTGGAGCCGATGCTGTGCAAGTCCAGTAGATCGGTGGGCGGGATTGCTAGCTGGGGCTTTTAAACGAGGCAAAATTGCGCGTCTCCCGCGCAGTTCTTGCAGGTCCTTCTTTGCCGTTGCGATGGCTGGTGTCTCAAGGTACAATCTGGCCGGCATGAAGGCGCTCCCGTTGGGGGCTTCGGAGCCCATTGATCTGGGCTCGCTGCGGGGAAAGGTGTTGCTGGTTTCCAACGTGGCTTCGCTCTGAGGCACAACGACCCGGGACTTCACTCAGTTCCGTGAACTGCAGCGTCGTTTCGGCTCTCAAGGACTCACCGTCCTCGCTTTCCCCTCTAACCAGTTTGGTCACCAGGTAAGGTATCCGCAGGTGACAAGCCTTGACGGGGGGAAGAGCTCGTTCGGCTGCTGGTGAAAAAAGGCAGCCTGGAGCGACCGGAGCTCCTTCACTGTGGGAGTCCCAAAGGTGCTTTATTATTTCTCTCTCGAGGCAACTGGACTTTCTGGTTTTTCTTTGAAGACTTTTCGCTTCTCATCCAAGCAGCTTCTCCATCTCTGAGAAGAAGCTTCTTGGACGAGAGCTGAAGAAGAGAGCATGGATGACTGAGAATCTCCACAGACCTTCGTTGTGGAGCAGCTTTTGAAAGTTGAGTGGGACGAAGGTTGTGTGAATGGTCGCAATCCTAGGCTTGTAGAAGCTCTCTTTAGGAGCGGGAGTGTAGGCTCTTTAAAATGTTCCTATCTGGAAACAAGACTATATGGCCTATTTGGGGATGTTACAAAAATATTCCATAAGAGTATGAAGCTGGGTTTTTTTAAAAAAATTACTTCCGTGTTTCCAGAAGGTTCTGACCAGCTGAGGGTAATCAAAGCCCTCAGATAGAAACAACTAAACCCACTCCTAAATTTAGGGAAATGAATGCACATATTAAAATTGGGGGGGGTGCTCTGTTGCCTTAGCTTCTCTTGGAAAGGCTCATCCTTAACAAGGTCCTCATGGCGTGGGAGTTGTATTGTGGGGAAGGATGTGTGTGACTATTTTTCTCTGTGATGCATTGAAGTCCCAACATGAAGTAATGCGCAACAACTCAGAGTGGGTGCCTTGGAGAACTGTTTTACGCTCCCGGAGAAAAAGACCTAGTCCAAGGACTCTTGCACAATTGCCTTGCTTTCCCTACAGTATGTCATGTTTGAAAGCAAGACTTATCTGCTTTCCAATGCAATACTGTGTATTAGGATAATTACTCTGAAGTTATGCAGTGGAGGATCTTTACAACCATTCCCATTTTCCCGTTGTACAAATTCTCTAGGGAAAAATGATTTTGCAGAATTTAGCCTTCTGCATGTTGGTCTGGGGTAACAAGATTTATGCAATTTACCAATTACTTGAATTAGAAAAGAGAAAGGAAAATCTATTTGCAAATTAGTTCTTTCTATGAGTTAACATTTAATGTAACTTTAGACTACTAATATCTAGGTTTGATATATGCAGGTTTTTCTTTTGGACTGGAATGAGACAGGTACACTGAAGAGCAGCCTAACCAGCAATTAATTGTATATGCTTCACCTTCACAATTGTCATTGTTTAGAATATGTAGATTGGGGAATCGCAGATATTAGGGGCTTTTTCTCAAAAGCATTGCTATGCCTTCTGTTGAACAAATAAAAGCTTTTATTTCTCCTTCTCTAGGAATTTTAAACATGCTGTGTGTAGTCTGGCCCTGGCTCAAGCATTATGAAAAGACTGTATAAAGCGATGAGATACATCAAACTTAAATAAGTTTATAACTTTTCAGAAGCTAACTATAGCCCAAAGATTCCAACCTAAATTATTGCAATGCTGAATTTCTGCAACTTGCCTGTGGAAATTCTCAATAAAGGCTTCTTGTAGCTGCACTAAGAGGAGCATGTAGGAGAATTTATAGCAAAAAAAAAAAATGACGTCACTCTGCAAAACTAGGATCTAAGATGTGAAAATATATGAGTAGGAGAGAGATGCAGATAGTAAGGATAGAGGAAAGTCATGTGTTAGTGAAGTTAATACTTGGCAACATCACTTGACTTCTATCACTGGAGCAAATTACTTGGCTTGATAGTTTTTCTATAGATGTGGATTATAAGGAGTTAGTATTTGGTAGTTCAATTGCATTAGGCAGAATCACTAACTGAAATATTGTTTCTGCACAGCACTTGATCTCAGAAGCTGCATAACAGATAAAACTTTGAAAACATCTGTAGGTGAAATAATTGATATTTTCTGAATAAAAATATTTACATTGCAGGATAGCTGTTAATAGACGAAAAAGGTGACTATTGCAAAACAATAATTGGCAGCTCTGCTAATGCTATAATGATCATGTCTGGATGTAAATCATATGCCTTTCTACCTTGTTACAGGAAAATGCCACCAATGAAGAGATCCTGAATTCCCTGAAATACGTCCGTCCAGGCAATGGATATGAGCCCAACTTCCCTGTGTTTGAGAAGTGTGAAGTCAATGGGGAAAAAGCTCATCCTCTTTTCAAGTTCCTGAAAGAATCATTGCCTGTCCCACATGATGATCCTGTGTCTCTGATGACCGATCCAAAGTTCATAATTTGGTCTCCTGTGTGCCGCAGTGACATCGCATGGAATTTTGAAAAGTTCCTCATTGGTCGTGATGGGGTGCCTTTCAAACGGTACAGCAGAAGATTTGAAACTATCAAGATGCAGGATGACATTGAAAAGCTGCTTCAGCAAACCGTCTAGATTGGGCCAGATAAAATCTTGATAAAACTTCCCTACATCTCTGCTTCGGTCTAGGTTTTTACAAGTATATAATGCTACCCATAATGTTTAACTGTAACTTTCCATGTTAAACTAAATTCATAAATCTAGAAAATGCAGAAGATAGTTGCTTATATATTGTAGTAGCAAAGCTTCTCTGAAATACAAGAATGTACTAAGCTGCTGTGATATAAAGTAAACCTATAACTCTTCTTTAAAAGGCTTAAGGATTAATTAGGACAGTCATTGGTCTGGAGTTCATACATATTATGAGTGTCATTGACCTCTGATGTAGCAGAGACAAAATCTGTATTTTTAACCAATCTCCAAATCATTCAGATGTAAGGGAATAGAACTGAAGTGTACTTAGATTTCTACAATGTTGTGCCCTTTTCTACATTTCTTGTTTTGCTGTGGTTCACTAACAGTTCTGCTGCTAAGATTCTACTCTCCATCAAAATTTTATTTATGATGGTGTTTCTTCTAAATACTTGATAAGCACCTGATGTACCTTTAAAATTTTGCATGTGAAGTTGTAAATTATAGCAAGTAGAACAGTTTGGAATCAGTGCTTTCAATGCTACCATGCACCAATAAAATCTTGAAATTGCATTAACTATTCAGTGTCCCTGGGTGCTTTCCAACACTATTTCAGTCTGATTTATTTTTTATAAATTTTGTAACCCACCCAACCTTGAGATTCTAGGTAGCCATATAACAGTATAAATATCAGTTAACATTGAGGAAAAATAATAAGCAGCATCTGTCAAGAGGGACTATATAAAACATTCATCTGAAGTTGAAAATCTGGGGGACGAGGTTTTGATAGCTTTTCCCTCCTAGCTTTTATAAGGTACTGTGAGACTGGGTAGAGAGCTCCAGAGAAGTAGCCCCTAAGAGAAAAGGTTTACTGCTTCATTCACATCCTGTTAAGCATTTTTGCAGGGTTGAGGGGTGGAGTGTGCCTCTCAGCAAGCTCTTTAAAGATATTACTGGATGGGCAGAGTTAATCTTGAAAGTGATGCCTAATGCAGCTGTAAAGAGTTTTATAGGTGATAATAAGCACTCTGAATTCTCTCAGCCCTTGGAAAGACACAAGGTACAACCTTGTGAAAACCTTGTCAAGAAAACGGGGGATTTGTCCAAACAGTTGCCAGGAATGAAAAATCTGATTTATAGACACATGTGTATATTAGAACAACTATAATCACCTTATAGGAAGTAGTAGCAATATATACTTGATTTTGGCTGATCAACCTTTAAAATCTAAGAAGAGCTGGACCTGTGAATACTGCATTGGAGATTACCAAGAAATTATAAAGGTCAAGTCTAAAGAAGAATTTGAAAAAAATATTCTAGAAGGCCATAGCAAGCCATTTCCATGTTCCAATAAAGAATCAGTGACTCTTCAGCTCAGAAGTATCTATCGTTTACAACCAAGTATAACATTATATGCAAAACTGAATCAAATAACCAATAGGAACTCCAAAATCTCCATAAATTAAGGTTGATCAAATTTGGGAAATTATACTTCTAGACAGCAAATGAGTTTTCCTAGACAGTTTCAAAATGCTCAAAATATTAAGGCAATTGTTTGTGGTCTACACAACTAGTTGTGAGAATACTCGCTTTAAAATGAGATGGGTAGCAAATTTAATAAATCATCTGCTACTATTACCTAATGCTAAAGTTATCAGGCCCCATGTATCATTAGGCATCAAAATATCTCTTAAAATAGGAAATATAAGATCACATTTCTTGGCATTAAAAATCCTAAAAGAAGACAAAAATGCTGAAATGTGGAATTTGGTAGGTTTTGTGATGACTTTATATATTTTTTATTTCATAAATAATGTCAATGCCATTCTAAAAGATAAGTAATGATGTCTGCAGGTATTGCATTACCAATTCCTACCTTATATCAGGTATTGCAAAGGTCTTTAATGAAGGAGAATGGTGGAAACAATTATCTTCAAACTTTGAGAATTTATGGCCTTCAAGAAATTAACAGGGCGTCTCCCTACAATTATTCTGACACTGTGACTAAGAATAAGAAATGTTAGTTTTAGTCAAGCACCAGATGGAGGGGAAGAACAATAAGTTCTCCATCTTGTATTTGGAAGAGATATTTTAGATTGGAGATTTCATCATTGCTTACAGACTGCCTGTGTGGATGTACTTAAGCAAAGATGGCGTTTTCATACAATATGACTTATTCAGGTAAGTAATTAACTCAGTGTTCTTGTAACAAAGGAAATAAAGGCTGTCTTAGTTTTACTTAAGCAATAATGTTTACAGCATTTTCTTTTTCTGTCTATATTCTGCCCAACATTTCTGTTGCTAAGGAAGACAGTTGTTAAGTGAGTTTTGTCTTATTTTACAACCTTTCTTGCCATGGTTGTTGTGAATCACTGCAGGTTAAATTAGTAACATGATTGTTAAGTGAATCTGGCTTCCCGATTGATTTTGCTTGTCAGAAGGTTGCAAAAAGTGATTACATGACCCTGGGTCATTGTAATAATAAATATGAGCCAGTTGTGAGTGACTTTTGCAAGTGACTTTTGATCATGTGATCAAAAATGCTATAACTAGTAAGTATGAAAAATGGTTATAAGTCACTTTTTTCAGTGCCATTGTAACTTTGGTCACTAAATAAAAAGTTGTAAGTCGAGGACTACCTGTATGTCTATAAGTGGGAAAAATGATTTGTCATAGAGCAAAACCTTTTTAACTAAGATACCTGAAATGAGGTAGCTTAAAGAATGCATCCAAAATCCAGGATCCATGACTCCTGTGAAACTGAAATTTGGCAAATTTTATAAAATATTTTATGACATAATACAAAATATCTTAAGCCTTTGAGATACGTGGATTTCAATTCCTAGAATTCCCTAGCCAATTAAAATCAGGAAGTAATAGCCTGCCTAACATTTTTTTTTATTATGACTGTGTTCGATGAGTTTATTGCTGTACACCACCCAGAATCACTTGTAAGATGGATGGTCGTATACATTTGATAAATGACAAAGGTAGCTAAGATGTTGTTCAAGAAGTATTTCTGATATATACAGAGCCACCAATACAGGATAGTAGGCTATCTAAACTGAGTAAATAAATGAGACAACCATCTATTTCCTGTATTGATTACTTTGTTTATATCCTGCCTTGAGTTTTTTTTACAAATATTTTTATTTATAAAATAAGGCAAAATATGACAAAATAAAAAATAGCATTCTCAACATTAATGGATGTTTGCTTACGATGCTACCTGGTTGCCACCTACTGACTATATTTGCCTGACACACTACCACAAACATATCCAACATGCCTTCCTCCTCAAACCAAAGCAACAGCCCTGTGAGATTGGTTGGGAAAAAGTGCTTCTGCATATTAATGGTTCAAGCCAATCATACCGTAAGATCTAGGTCTTTCAACTGCCTGGGTTAATGTGCTTTGTGCACATGGCAAGTACAAAAGAAAAAGGCAAGGTTACAAATCACAGGGCATAGCGGTTAAAGCACCAGGTTAGAAACCAGGAGACTGTGAGTCCAAGTCCCACCTTAGGTATGAAAGCCACCTGGGTGATTTTAAGCCAGTCACTCCCTCAGCCCAACTCATTTAATAGGGTTATTGTTCAGGAGAAAATACGAGGAGGAAAGAGTATTAAGTATGTTTGCTGCCTTGAGTTATTTATAAAATAAGGCAAAATAAAAAATAGCATTCTCAACATGTTTGCTTACTATGCTACCTGGTTGCCACCTACTGATCATATTTGCCTGACACACTACCACAAACTTGCTAGCCAAGTTTTAGACAAGTATGTTATGCAATCCGCATGCTGTAATTAAAGGCTTCGGATGCTGAAGAAACTAAATTACTGCATGGGTTAATTCTAAAACCTGTAGTTAAGTTAAACACAGGTCATATTGGGAATAAAGCCTATTTATTCAGTCAGTCAATTTCCATAAGCTGCCCATCTCAACAAAGTGACTCTATAGTAAAGCCAAGAAACAGGGCCCTTAACACATTCAGAACCTCAGGCCAGGGGACATAGCCAGATTTTTAGAGCCTTGCAAAAGACTGACAGAGTTGGGGACATTCTAATTTCCAAGGGGGGAATATTCCACAGAGAATGTATTTTTATTCCATCTTTGCATGTGTAACTCAAGGCCACAGACATACTTAATGCTCTGCCCCGTTTTCTCTACAGCAAATGGAAAGGTGGGTTAGGCTAAAGGAACGACTGGCTCAACGTCCCCTAGCCACCTTTCATGCTTAAGTGAGGCCTAGAAGGCATGGTTTTCCGGCTTCTAGACCAGTATCTTCACCACTACGTAAAGCTGGATCATAGTTATCGATCTGTTAAGCTCTCAATCCCGTATCCTTGGGCTGCTTGCGCTTTTCGCCAATCACCAGGACATCGAGTGCCTTACATCACTTGTGCCGAATTAACTCAAAAATGAAAAGTCTATGGAGAGTCTTAGTCATCCAGGTCATGGTTGTCCCAAAGGTGCTTATTCTGGAGGCAACTGGATTTTCTTGTTTTTCTTTGAAGACATTTCACTTCTCATCCAAGAAGTTTCTTCAGCTCTGACAGGATGGTGGGGAATGGAAGGATTTATATTCCCTGCAGAAAGCCTGTCATTTGTATCCTTTTAAAGAGTCATTGAGGCCACCAGGTGGTTTATCTGTGACCTCAGGGTCACCTGAGTAATGCTCCTTGTTCCTGTAATCTGCAATTTTTTTGGAAATGACTGAGAATTTCTATAGACTTATAGCTATGTAATTTGGGATGAACATCCTTCGAATGGTGGCGGGAGTATGAACGGATTCCCAAAGAACTTCAACGACCCTCAAAAAGGATGCAAATGACCAGCTGCCTGCAAGGAATATAAACCCTTCCATTCCCCACCATCCCAGTCAGAGCTCAAGAAACTTCTTGGATGAGAAGAGAAACGTCTTCAAAGAAAAAACAAGAAAGTCCAGTTGCCTCTTGAAAAAAAGGCACCTTTGGGTCAAAAATGACGCGACTGAGGCGAGGGAAAGACTTTCCTAAGGGCGGGCGGGGTCTCCAAAGAAGGAAGCTGGCTTCCGTTACTTGGAGAGAGAGAGAGAGAGAGAGAGAGAGAGAGAGAGAGAGAGAGAGAGAGAGAGAGAGAGAAAACGCCGCCCTCGAGCCTCCCGTTACGCAACTCTCGACTCCGCCCCGAAGGAGGATTACCTTCCGCGTGACGTCGCCTGATCGACGTTCTCAACCCGAGCAACGTCGCGCCTGCGCGGTAGCTTTTCGGTGCGCGCCCCAGCGAAAGGAGGCATTTCCGCGCTTGAGGATGGCCGGCCGGCCGGCAGGGCGCACAGTCATGGCGGCGGCCGAAGTAGGATTAGAGGGCGGAGGAGCCCCTAGTGGTTTAAGGCCGGAGGCCGCGATGCAGCGCGCTGAGCTTATGCCGCTTCTGAAAACGGTTCTGCGGCCGGGAGAGTCCTGGTGAGCCTGCAGCCGGGTTGGGGGCCGGCGGCGAGACGGACGCGAGAAGGAGGCCTCGGGGGCGGCTTGTTCCCGGCCCGTCCTCTGGTGTCAGGTTTAGGGCAAGGCCGCCCGCCTCGCCCCGTATTTCCGTCCGCCGACACACTGGCCGCTGGTTTCTGAAGCAGGCCGCGTTTGAGGCGGGCGCGGAGGCCGGCTTGGAGCGCTCGGTTTCTGTCCCGAAAAGGTCTCGGAAGCGTCAGCCGTTCGTTGCTGAGTCATTCTCGAGCCTCCTTCGCTCCCTCGGATTTTTCTTTTCCTCCTCATCTCTCCATCTCTGCCTTTTGCTTTTTTTAAAAAAAATATTTTTTTTTTTTGCTTTTATGGCAGGTATTTGATTGACAGCCGGTGGTTCAAGCAGTGGAAGAAATATGTGGGCTTTGAAAGTTGGGATTTGTACAACGTTGGAGAACCCAACCTCTTCCCAGGACCAATTGACAACTCGGGACTTTTTACCGGTGAGAATTACTCAGAACTGACTTTGAAAAGGACTCAAAAAGGGGAAGGCAGGTGATCCTATGTCAGTTTTGAGTGCATTAGAGCCTCCTGCAGTTAAAACTAGTTAAAATGTTCTAACATTTACTAGATCAGATACTAACAGGGACAGATGAAAAACCAATAAAGAAAACGTATAGTTATCTATTAAGTATTAAAATGGAAGATGAACAAATGAGACAATGATAGTATGGGCTAAAAACTTTGAATATACAATAGAGTTAGAAATTATAGGATAGGAATTACAAATTAACAAAATCGACTGCATATAAAGAAAACTCATAAAAATGTTTTATAGATGGCACTTCTCGCCTTCAAGATTGGCAAAGATGTTTAAGGATATGTCGGTTAAATGCTGGAAATGCCATCAGATAAGATACCTGGTTTGTACTATCATATGTGGTGGACATGTTCAAAAGCAAAAAAATATTGGACAAAAATACATACATGGTTGGAAAAAATGATAAAGCAATATATTGATTTAAAACCAGAAATATTTCCGTTGGGTATTCTACTGGATAATATAATAAGGGGAATATATATTTGATCCTACATGTATTAACTGCAACCAGAATTGTATTTGCACAACAATGGAAAAGTGAAGAGATCCCTACAGATGATGTGATTTAAAAAATATTAGAATATGCAGAAATGAATAGATTAACACTTGCAATTAAGGAAAAGGAACAAACTGAATATTTTATGATATGGGATTTATCAGTGGTTAGATAACAAAAACAGAAGTTAGAAACATGGAAATTTAAGAAAAAGATTAATGAAATAAGGGAGATTGATTAAAATAGAGAAGCATATATTATGATTATTAGTTTTAATATAGAATTAATACCAATGTAATGAATATTGTTGTAAACATTATGATTACTATCTTTCAAACTATACCCAGACAACACAGTTTAATTGAAAATGAAACTTGGACATGTTAAAAAAATTAAAACTTGATACAAAAAAAATGTTTTAACTTTGAGAACAGATTGCTGCCCCCTGTGATTTTTTTAATGTTGCTATGGACAAAAAAACCCCACTTTGAGTATGTGGCAATTATAATTAAAATTGACCTTGAAAAAGCTCTGAAAGATTTATCAATCTTAAATGAACATTTTATCTATGGCTTCCCATAGAACTTTTTCTTTCTTTCTTTCCATTTCATTACTCTAAGTTATGCCTAAAACTCAAAACTGAATTGTTGATACCTTTTTATATCTCTGTATTCAGGGGTGTCAAACTTGATTTCATTGAGGGCCGCAGCAGGGTTGTGTTTGACCTTGGGGGGTCGGGGTGGGCATGGCCATCTCGATGTCAGTTGTTTCAGGGGCGTCTATGGTGACCCAAGTGCTCTGTCAGTGAAAACAGGTTCCTGAGCTCTGTTTTCGGCTGGGACGGTCTCCTGCAACCCTCTACCAGCGAAAACGGAGCTCAGGAGGGCTGCCCACGGCCCTCCCGAACTCCATTTTCGCTGGCAGAGGCACCATGGGCCGGTCCTTGGCTGTTTCCAGGGCGGCCCCGCGGGCTAGATCTAAGCACCCCACCGGCCAGATCCAGCCCCAGGGCCTTGAGTTTGACACTCCTGCTGTATATCTTTATTGGCTGTCTTAGTTTTTATAATGCCTGCTTGAAAAAAGGCAAATCTCTCTTCATATCTGCTTTTCCTTTTCCTTTTTTCTGTTTTTGTACTATTTATTACCTCAAGGTAGGTTTCTATTTTAGTAGCACATGAAGTGTATTTATAAATCTGAGTTCTCCTGCTATAAATATAGTTCTGAAATAGAAATATCCAAAGTATATGATGGATTCAGTAGTACGTACCAATTTATTATAGGTAGTCCTCGACTTAGAGCCACAATTGACCCCAAAATTTCAATTGATAAGCAAAACAGTTGTGAGTTTTATTTTATGACCTTTTTTGTCACAGCTTTTAAGCAAATCACTGCAGTTATTAAGTGAATCTGGCTTCCCCCATTGACTTTGCTTTGTTGGAAGCCAGCTGGGAAGATTACAGATGGCGATCACATGACACTGCGACAGCACAGCTGTCATAAATATATGCCAGTTGCCAAAAGCCTGAATTTTGATCATGTGATTATAGGGATGCTGCAGTGTGAAAACTGGTTGTAAGTCACTTGTTCAGTGCTGCTGTAACTTTGAACAGTCACTAAACAAATGGTTATAAATTGAGAACTACCTGTATAGGTTAAAATAATATAGTAATCCTCACTTAACCCTAATTGGAACTGAAATTTATATCATTAAGCAAGAAGTCATTAGGCAGCAGCTGTCATTTTTTTGCCCAGGAAATCATCACTTGCACCACTGCCCTTCCTTTTCGGCTCCATCATATTATCCTCACCCTGGCTTTTGGGGGGAATCAAATGTTCTTCTGCTTGCTTGTTTGTTTGTTTGTTATTTTGCTCTGCAAATGTAGTTTGTGTTGAGATTTATCTTGATATAGTGAATGAAATAGCCCATAATCCTGTGTCTCCTTTTCTTTTTTTAGATTCAGAAACTCAAACTTTGAAAGAGCATCTCATTGATGAATTGGATTATGTACTGGTTTCTACTGAAGCTTGGGATAAACTAGCAAATTGGTATGGTTGTATGGAGGGACAGAAGCCAATTGTGAGAAAAGTAAGTATTTCTGTTCCTTGTATCTCCTAGATATTTAGAAGATAGTAGAGAAGGCCTTTTTTGCATATTCATAGAAATTGTATAAATTTCCTCTAACTTTGTCAGAGGAAACACACTTTTAAATTATAAATAGTATAACTGATGACATTTAATGTGAATGTAAATTGTAGTGTATTGCATTTGGATGTAAAATTAAAGAACTGAAATGAAGAAAGCTGCCTATTTCCAATAATAACCCAATAGTAAATATAAAAGATATCAAAAAAATTAATCTTCAGTGCTTATATCTTGTATATTAGTTATTAATCTAAACTTCAAATTAACATGGTGAGGTCCATTACATGCTTACTTCCATGTATTGTACAAGAAGCAGAGTAAACACATTCATGTAAGGTAATAGAATTTTTTAAAATCAAAGATGAAGAAAAATTAAAAGTTTTAAAAAAACATTCTATTACCTTACATAAATGTGTTTTCGTATTGATTCTATTGTGTGTTCAAGGCTTGCTTTATTTTAAAACTCTAATTCTGAAGCCTTTTATATAGAAGTATTTTAATGGATTGAAGAGTTAGTTGACTAAATTTCCAAATGTGTCATCATTGGATTAAAATTGGTTGTTTTTTAGAATTTTAATAAGTCTGTCCCAATATTTGAATGTTCATACATCATAATTATGTTTGACATCTTTGTATTAAAAGGAAGGGAAATTTGAGGAATGTGGGAGCATATTGATTTCAATTTGTAGCTTCTTGACCTAAAGAGGGTTTAATAAAATGGTAAGATGCAACAGTAAACATTGGAGGAACCAGGGACATTCAAAGGAAACTTTGAAGAACAAGTGAAGAATAATAGGAATATATAAAATATTAAATAGAAATCCAGTTGAAATGCCTTTTGTCAATTGCAGCATAATATCGAAAAGAGTAGATGTTCCTCTAATGAATCTTCTGCTCATAGGATTTTGCACCACGGATAGCCCAAGAGAATGGGTACACCCTTAAATTGCAGTTTAGGGAGCTAATGTCTTTACCTCTGATGTCATTATTTTTTCTTTGCATTGTCTGAGTTCATAGCATGGGATGCCATACTATTCTAGTTTAGTGTGTTGACTAATGCAGAAACCTTGATGAAAATATTTCAATTCTGTTATATAGAGAGTACCAAGAGACAGAGTTAAGACGTTTTGTGCATTTGGCATTCATGCTGATTATTTCTCCCTTCCACTACCTTGTCTGTTGTTTTCTACTGTACAGTATCTTTATTCTAACTTTGAACACTTTGCTAGGGTGCTTTCTATTTTTTGTATGTATCTTTTCTTCCTTGTTCTCAGTTTGCCTAATTGGACATGACAATTGTCATAGTAGCATTGTCAAATCACAGCCTAAGGCATACAAATATTATTAGGTGCTTTCTTGCTGTTGCAGTTTCTCTGTCTGCTTTTTTTAATCCAATATCACAATTCTGATGATGACAAATGCTGTACTCTAGCATTCCCAAAGACATGTGGAATATGCAGAGTAAATTTTGTTCCTGATATCGCCCATACGGTATTTTATTGTTTCCAAGAGAGTATCTCTATTTTTGTTCAAGTATGTGGAGAATAAGAAGCTGGGTTTTGTTTTGGCTTCTGCTTCAGGCTTGGAGAGAAAGTATTACCGTATTTTTCGGAGTATAAAACGCTCCGGACTATAAGACGCACCTAGCTTTTTTTGTGAGGAAAACAAGAAAAAGAAATCTGCCTCTGCCTCCTAGCAGCTTTGCCTCGGAACAGCAAACAGCCTGCTTTACTTTCATTTTTGTTTTCAGCATAGCTTGATTAGCACAAGAAAAAAAAAAATCTGCTCCCAGCAATTTACCTCCTTGCAGAAGCAGCAGAGGCCCGCACAGCAATAGGCAATGGCAATACCTGCAGCCTGAAACAGCTGAGAGTCGGGAGGCTGATCCAAAGGACAATCAACTTGTGCTAATTAGGCTGTGCTGAAGCTGAAATGGGCTGTTTCTTCTTGCTGCTTGTTGCAAGGAGATAAATTGCTGGGAGGCAGAGGCCAAAGGGTGGGGGCCAGTGGGTGGGCAGGGCTACGTTCGGTGTATAAGATGCAACCAGATTTTCACCCCCTTTTAGGGGGGACAAAGGTGCATTTTATACTCTGAAAAATACGGTAATTCAGGGTCTCTGAAACTTAAACGGATGGGAACTCCTGATATTTGTTCATCTTATCCCACTGGCATGTCCTCTACCCTGTTTCCCCAAAAATAAGACCTCCCCGGATAATAAGGCCAATTGGGCTTTTGAGTGCATGCACTAAAATAAGCCCTCCCCGAAAATAAGCCCTCCCCGAAAATATTTAAGCACATGCACAGCCGGTCCCCACTATTTCCTCGGGTTAGAGTTAGGGAGACAGAGGTGGAAATCAGGTAAGACGGCAAGAAGAACCCTGTCTTGCTCCATGTGCCCCAAAATAATAAGACCTCCCCAAAAATAAGGCCAAGCACTTATTTCAGGGTTCCAAAAAATATAAGACAGGGTCTTATTTTCGGGGAAACACTGTAAAAAGCTCAGGATGATTGCTCTTTTGGTCTTCCTAGGACCTAGGTTGTATGCATGTCTATTCACAGAGAACACTTCTCTTAGAGAACTAACAATCTCCTTTATGCACACATACTTAAGGAGATACCCTCAAATCAGATGTAGCCAGTCATCAGGAGGATGTAGCTTCCTCAGGATTTCAAGGAGAGGTGTTTTGCAAGTTCCCCTTCAAAGGTTTTATACTGCCCATATAGATTCAGTGCCTATAATCGGGAGTTGTACTTAAAATTTAACAAAAGTGCCATTAAAAGTGCCATAAGCATGACATGGGCAGCTATATAAATTAAATTTAAAAACTTCCCAAACTAAAACTTAGCTCCAGATTGTTGAGGTCTTCGTTCTCAATTCGAATATTTTACAACTTCTCTGAGCAGGTCAGGAAAAATAAAGTTTCTGTTTAGGGCATCATGCACAAAACATTTCAAATTGAGCAGTTTCAAATGTGAGCCATGTTATTTCAGATGCAAAAATGCCCTTTTTGTAATCACAGTGGGGCAGTTTGAATTTGAAGCCATTCAGAGTGTGGGTATGGATAAGAACCAATAAATGCCTGTGTGGGATTTAAAATGTTTTATATATTACTTGTTCTTTTTTCATTGCTTATGTCTTGCCCTTTGTTCTACTTGAGTCTGTGTTGCCACTTTCCAAATTTTTGACATAAACATAAAATGATTATATTTATATTGATATTTTGACATAAGATAGTTTTAGACTAGGTTGATTTTATTTATAAGCACAAATATAATTTTGACTGCAAAAAAAGCCCATGATCTCATTCTTTTTGAAACATACTTTTATAAGTGATGTTTTTTAAATAGGTTGTGGAGTATGGATTGTTTGTTAAACACTGTAAAGTAGAAGTTTATCTTTTGGAGTTGAAGTTGTGTCAGAACAGTGATCCTACAAACCTTGTGGACTCTTATTTCAGCAAAGCAGATACGATTGGTGAGTACAATGCATGATATTAAATTGTAAAATTTAAGAATTAAACTGGACAATTATATTTTTCTGAAAGTCTTATTTTATTTCATTTCATTTCAATTTTATTATTTTATTCGGCACCTGCAGTGTTCTTGGCAAAGTTTTTTGGAAGTCGTTTGCCCTTGCCTTCTTCCTAGGGCTGAGAGAGAGTGACTGGAAGGTCACCCAGCTCACTTCATGTCTAAGGCAAGACTAGAACTCATGGTCTTTCAGTTTCTAGCCCAGTGCCTTAATTACTCATCACATTAGCTATCTGATTTTAATTGACTGCATTAAATATACATTATTCTTATGATTATATTTTTTAAAACTCATTTTTGAATTTATAATATTCCATATATTTTCCCATCTTTTACACATCTATACTGAACTTTGTATTTGCCCTTTTTCATATAAAAATCCTATTTCTAGATAATTATAGCATTTGAATATACTAGTTTCTGTTCCAGAAGCCCTAACTTCATTTTTAAACTAAAATGACTCATACATTTTGCTCAAATTTTTACATACATACATACACACACACACAAATAGAACAGTATGCAAATATGTGTAATACATATATGTATGCCCGCACATGCACATACCCCAAGTGCAAATAGGACAGTATGAGAATTATCCAAGCCACTTTGTGTATGTTGAATCAGAAATGTATTCATTAGATTAAAAAAAAAAATTCAGACGAAATATGTCTTATAGAATAAGCCAGTTTATGTACTTTTAATAAGCCATTACAGCCTTCCATGTAATTATATGTTTGTCTTATCAGCTACTATTGAAAAGGAAATGCGAAAGCAATTTAATATTTCTGATGGTAAAGAAGTCAGACTGTGGAACAAATGTACAAATAATGCTTATGAACAATTAAGCAAACTCGATAGCACCATACAAGATGCAGGGCTCTATCAGGGACAGGTAAGAAATCAAGATATATTTTTGTTTCTGGGGTTACTTAAACAGGTTGCAATTTCTAGGGTCATAAATTTTTACAAAATATTCTGAAACAAAATGGATTCTGGAATATTGTGCACTTTGCATCTAGTAATATTCATATAGAAGTTACCCCTCTGAAAATCAGCTCCTGTGTGACAGCTGTTGTGTGACAGTATGGTTGGAGTGACCTGAAAAAGTTCGTTGAAATACTATATGTAGGTGCTAATTTTTAAAGTAGTAGCTGCTTGTTTCAGGATTGAAAATGATTTAATTGGGCTCTGAAATTTTTTTGTTCATGTAGTATTTGTATATTTGTATAACACTGTTGACTATTTTTATCCTGTTAGGTAGTGTTAATAGAAGTGAAAAATGAAGATGGTTCATGGCCTAGACAATCTTCTCTGACAAAGTAAGCATTTGTCTCTCACTTTTCATGTTCTGTGGCTCAGTTAAGTGTTCGCAAAACTTGATTGCCAAAGCAAGGTTGCACATTGCAGTATGTAATCAGAACTAATAAACTCCTTTAAATATGCAAATTAATAATGTACTGTAACTGCCTTAACAATCTATTTTGGTTAGATTTATTTTAAAGTCCATAAACCTAAGAAGCCAAGAAATTCCAATAATACACAGCGCATTTAGTGGTTGTCTTAGTTAGTGATTGTTTGCAAATATGGTAATAAATGGAGTAAAAAACTCACCTTCTGATCACTGGCATTTATGAGCCTGACAGTGTGAAACTGATTAAGATCTAGTCACTTTTAGGCAGTATTGGAGGGCCTGGAGGTTTCTAATTAAGATTACAAAGCTGAGCTTGGTAACTTGAGGTTAGGGAGTTTTTAGGGAAATGCTGGGAGAAAAACAATTCGGGAAGAAATAGCTTTTTAAAGTAATTTCTCTACATTCAAGACATAAAAAAGATGGAAGGATCAGACCTGGGACACTACAAGAGAAATTGACTGACATGGCAGCAATTCATGATCTTCAGAGTACCCCTCTCTCAGTAACATGTTCACTTAGCCACCATTTCACTTGACAACAAAGTTGCTGGAATGGATTGCGGTCACTAAGTGAGGGGAAGGCCTATATAGTAATTATAACCTTATTTGGTAACACTGTGGAGTAATTTTGGTTTGCTTGAAGCAGATACATTTTAACTTTTGGAGGAAGATTATATAACTATTCATTTCTTACATTTCTGTAATCTAAACAAAACTTTATTCATTTCACAATAAGTGATTCATGTGCAGCAGCCATCTAAAACCAGTTCTAGGGATTGAGAGAACTTAAAATATTAGCTTTTAAATTTCCTTCTTTCAAAAAAATTATAGTTTCAGATGTAAAAGTGTTGTAGCATCTAAAGGTTGAAAATACTATGTTATAAATTTTTTATTGAAGTTTGGTTTCTTTGTTAAGAAAAATAAACATTCCGTTTGGTATTAAATGGCTGGAAATTTTTCTTTGTGTAATGGATAGATCTATCTAGAATATCCTTAGCTACCTCTTAAATTTGATACCTTGTCATTCTTTGTCCTATTGTATTAAAAATCCAGAAAAAATAAAATAACACTTATCAAAATTCCAATTCCAAAACCAGTGTTTAAAAAATTATGAGTGTTATCTTAATGCCTTTTCCTAGAACATGTACTGCACCTAGCAGAAATCTAGCTACCTCTTCAAAAGCACCAGCAAGCTCTTGCTCTTCAGTAGCTGCCTCTTCAGTCATTACAAATGGTGATAGCAATAACTCCTATGGTTTGAACTGTTCCAGCCTTGGTAAAGGGTAAGTAAGAGTATTCTTTCTATAAGTATTTTAAATATTAGAGTCCCTCTTTTATTAAATCAGGTTGTACCCTTTAGAAAGTCTTAATCCCTGTATTTGCAGTTAACAGTCTTTATAACACAAAAAGAAAGCCAGTATGTTGTAGTTGTTAAAATGTTGGACAAGGAGCAGGTAGACCCAAGCCGTAGTCCTGCCTTAATCATGAGGACTAAATGGATGATCTTGGCCCAATAAATCATTGTCAGTTTCTGTGACAGGCTGGCTGATAAACAAAAGCCCTTGTTGCATCACGCTTTGGTAAGCTTTACTGTAAAAAGTAGAGTTGGGCAGCATTTACATGTAATATGATGATGACGATGATGATGATCAAGAACAACAGCAACTAGGCAAATACAATGAAAAACAAGTGGAACCTGCCACCATGTGTGATACATGCTAAGAACAACAGCTGCATTTTACACAATGTTAAGGTAGAATATTTTGGCTTTGCTCTCAAAGCACTGTATTTCTTTGCCAGGTACTGTTCTGTTAAAAGAGATACACTCTGTCCCTTTTTCCATAACTACCCTGTTGTGTAACAGTTGATGACAAAATGCTGTAGGGTAATAAGAGCTTTCCAAGATCAGCATGTGATTGGAAGAAGTGGGAAGTATAAAGAAAATCTGTGCTTTGCATTTGATGGCCATGTGAAAGCCCAGAAACAGGAAATGTTTGGAAAAAAGTTTTTGCTTGAACCCTTTCTTTAAAAATTCAGAATAATTATTTTTAATATATTAAACTTTAAACAATACAAAAAATAATAAAGATGGGAAAGGCACAATTTAAAATATATCAAATAAAAAATAAACGAAAAATAGACAAACCTATTTCAATACAGGAAAATCTTCACTAAACCCCTTATAAACAATACAAATTATAGAAACAAAAATTAAGATTAATTGAAATTGCTGATATTAATGTAGCAGAATATACATTTTAATATTTGCTTATCTGCTTAATCTTTTTTTTCCAGAAAAATTGGAGCCTTCTATATCTTTTTTTTCAGTAGAAGACAAAATCATTTTTTTTCTAATGCGTATTATTCTGTTTTTAATATTAACTTTAATATTAAGTATAAGAAAGGTACTACATTTGTTAAGATTTAAAAAGATCAGCTCCATTTTCAACAGTTAAAATCTAAACTAAATTGATGCAATGGATTTGTAACTATTAAAAATATTTTTCAGTTTTCTGTAACCTGTATAAATATAGTCACTGTGTTAGCTTCCATTTTGTTTTTGAATCTCTTCAATATGCTGAACTTTATTTTTAAGTCCTAAGTGGCTTAGATCTGAGCTTTGTGTACTTGAAAGGTTGCCTCTATAATGGCACCTTAGGTCTTTTGAGGAGGCCTTGCTTTAGATTTGCCTTTGTTGAATTTGGAGGACTGCTTCAGATGGGCTCCTCTCATAGGACACTGCCTTCTTGGGTGTTCACACTAGTTACATTAGTTCACATTAGAAGGTGGAAATAGTATAATGATGGGGCTTAAATGGTATTTTGATATTTGTTTAAAAATTATGGAAATATTTTAATAAAATCTATTAATTGGTGTAGGTTCATTAATGTAATAAGTGTCGCAGAATGAAATGCTTTTGTTAAAAGCTGGGCACCCCAATAGTCATTTGTGAGAGCTACATCTAAGGAATTACTTTGATATTGTATACATTTATATACTAAATAATAATTAGAATCCCAGCTATGTCCTTAATTTTTTTGCAAAGTCCTATGGTGCATTAGCACACTCTGATGTGCCTTTTCTTTTTTCAGTGGCTCAAGCTTTTCTTACAGTTATAACAGCAGGGAAAGTCTTCAGTCACAGCCTGGACTCTGTGGGCTCAGTAATCTAGGAAATACATGTTTCATGAACTCGGCTCTACAGGTAAAGTGGTGGTTAAGAACATATAAGAATAGACTTTCTGTTCAGGCTTTATATGAACATTTAAATTAAAATATGAGTTGGTAACCTGCTTTCCTAAGGCCTTTTACAACCCTCAGCCTAGTTTCACAGAGACTTCATAGAAAGAATGTCACCACTCTGGTTCCATCAATCCAGCTTGCTACTAATGAAATGCAGTCCTCAGTGAAACTGTTGCCGGTCCCAGTTTTGCAATAAATAAGTACTGTTAGGCTCTTCAACAGTTTGAAATTCGACAAAATCATTTATTGGGTGGTATAGGAACATGGAAAGTGACTTTCCCATTGACTTTGCTTGTCAGAAGGTCACAAAAGGGATCATATGACCCTGGGACACTGCAACATTCATAAATGTAAGTCAGTTTGTTCATCCACGCAACTGAGCATTGTCTATACTGCTTGATACACAACAGTTCCTTGTTTTCAAGATACATTTTCCCCAATCTGACTTGGTGATTTCTTGTATTGAACCTAGAACTCTGTATATAGCTTGTGATTCTAATATAGAGCTTCAAAACTTTGCTCTCAGATTTGTGAGTAGTTAATCTTCATACTTTTAATTTTAAAAAAACAACTTTGAAACTATTTTTACAGGTAGTCCTCGACTTACAACAGTTCATTTAGTGACCCTTCTAAGTTACAATAGCACTGAAAGAAATGACTTAGTTTTTCACACTTGCAACCATTGCCACATCCCCATGGTTACATGATCAAAATACACACTTTGACTCACTGACTCACATTTATGACTGTTGCAGTGTTGTGGGGTCATGATCCCTTTTTGCGACCTTCTGACAAGCAAAGTCAATGAGCAAGCCAGATTCATTTAACAACTGTGTTACTAATTTAACAACTGCAGTGATTCACTTCACAACTCTGGCAAGAAAGGTTGTAAAATGGGGCAAAATTCACTTAACAATTGTCCCATTTAGCAACAAAACTTTTGGGCTCAATTGTCGTAAGTCGAGGACTACCTGTATTTCAGTTTCTCTATAACTTGAAGTAGTTCCAAAATAATTTGAAACAATAGTGTTGCAGTATTTTAAATGGTTAGTTGGCCTTTGGTTGAGATCTAATTTGTGTGCATTTTTCTACATTATTTATTAAGAAATTTCATCCTTTAAAATGTACATTTTTAAAACTGCCTTAAAAGATAACAAACACAAGCAAGTGGGTAGAAAAGTCTTAAATATAAAAATAAAACAGTCCAGCTAAATGAATTGTTTGCTTTAGGGTCTCCAGCAATATCCATACAATTCCTAACTACTACTTACATAATTTTCTAAACAGCATTCTCCAATTTTAGCAAAATTTTAATTATTTGGGGTGGGTTATGGTGGTTATGGGCCTCATTTTCTCACATAATTCTTTTCTCTGGATGTTTTTTTAGTGTTTGAGTAACACACCACCCTTGACTGACTATTTCTTGGAAGATAAATATGAAGCTGAAATAAACCAAGATAATCCTCTGGGAATGAGGGGAGAAATTGCAGAAGCATATGCAGAACTCATCAAACAAATGTGGTCTGGCCGGAATTCTCATGTAGCCCCTCGTATGTTCAAAGTAAGTGTAATATTCATCACAGTTAAGTGTTGTGTCTTTTCTAATGTAATGTATACTCTATAAAGCTTTATTGTCTATATAGTAGGTCGTATAAAACTAAATTTTTTCAGTAGGAAGTCTAGATTGAATTTAAGATAATTGCAAGAAAATCCCACATGCAATAGTGTAAATTATGCAGATTGGAAAATTTGTTTTCATGAAGCAAAGGCATTAGGTCACATAGGTTTAGCTGAGTCATTCTGTATTGGTTAAACTAAAATCCAGAACATTTTGGTTGTTGTTGGTTTTATCCAAGTAAAACTTAGAAGTTTCTTACAAATGAATTGGGCAAGGTTAAACTTCTTGCTTTTGTTACCTTTTATCCTCCTTTTCATAGACTATATGCCAAAATCTCCCACCATATCTTCCCATCACATCATCTGTTGAATTACATATCCATCCAGTGATCAGCTCTTGTTCCTAATATTCTAGCATCTTCTTTTCTGATAGGTGCCAATGCTACCCTACCCAACCTGCCACCTACCTCTCTGCTCACCAGCTCATATCTAATTGGTGCACCAGCCCAGTCCTCATTTTCAAACATTTTGTTTCCCTTTATCTTCCACTGGCAACTACTGAGGATGCACTTGACCAGTCCCTTCCCTATCTAAACACCTATGTGCTGGGCCCATATGCAAACCCAAATGCCTATTTTCTGGTCTCAAGTTACCCTCTTTCATGCATGTTTCCACTGTGGTGCCTTTACAGCTAATTCTCACTTAACAATGGTAATCCGGACCAGAATTTCCATCA
Source organism: Pantherophis guttatus (assembly GCF_059756535.1). Lineage (NCBI taxonomy): Eukaryota > Metazoa > Chordata > Lepidosauria > Squamata > Colubridae > Pantherophis > Pantherophis guttatus. The sequence goes on along the minus strand of NC_142064.1, from coordinate 206,835,171 downwards.
CTAAGCAATGCAGTTGTAAATCATGATGTCATATGATCACACTGCTTACCAATGACACTCCTGGAAGTCCTGCTACCACTGTTAGGCCAGAATCACAGGTCATTAAACAAGATCCTCATGTGATCATGACTTGTGACTTCCTGCCAACTTCTAACAAGCAAAGAGAAAGCTGACAGAAAGTGGCAGGTCCTGGAAGAGACTCAAGCAGGCTGGCAGACAGATTAGTCCTGTGGACTGCAGAGGGAATGCTGCACTACTGTGTGAGTGTAGGCATGTGGGGGAAGTGTGCTGTAGGTCTGCATGAGTAGAAGTGGGCATAGAAAGGGATACTGATGAGATCTTACTCTGGAGCAGGCTCCTTGGGAGAAAAAGTGACAGGAGCAATTTATTTATTTATTTATTTATTTTATTTTAATTTATATGCCGCCCTATCTCCGTAGGACTCAGGGCAGCTCACAACAATAAAATATCCAATAAAACGTGTTTAAATACATGTTAACCCCCCAGTCCAGGTTGAACAACCATGTCTTTAAGTCGCGGCGGAAGGTGCGGAGGTCAGGGGTCAGCCGGAGCCCCAGAGGAAGTTGGTTCCAGAGGATGGGAGCACCCACAGAGAAAGCTCTACCTCTAGGGGTTGCCAGTCGACACTGTCTAGCCGACGGCATCCTGAGTAGGCCCTCCCTGTGAGAATGCACCGGGCGATGGGGAGCTGTTGCTGGTTGCAGATGGTCCGACAAATATCCTGGGCCTAAGCCATGAAGGGCTTTATAGGTCATCACCAGCACCTTGAATCTCACCCGGAGGGCAACCGGCAACCAATGCAAGTTGTGCAGGAGAGGTGTAACATGGGCGTATCGGGAACCACCCATCAGGACCTGCGCGGCTGCATTCTGTACCAGCTGAAGTCTCCGGATGGTTCTCAAGGGCAACCCTAGGTAGAGAGTGTTGCAGTAGTCAATACGGGAGGTGACTAGCGCGTGAGTAACTGTGCTTAGGGCATCCCGGTCCAAATAAGGGCACAACTAGCGCACCAGGCGAATCTGGGCAAGTGCCCCCCTGGTCACGGCCGTTATATGATCTTCTAAATTCAACCGTGAATCCAGGAGGACACCCAAGTTGCGTGCCCTGTCTACCGGGGGTAACACCTCACCCCCTATAGACAAAGATGGAACCCCTAGATTGGACCGGGATGCCGGTACCCACAGCCACTCGGTCTTGGCAGGGTTGAGCCGAAGCCTGTTCCTCCCCATCCAGACCCGTAGCACCTCCAGGCACCAGGACATCATGTCAAGAGCATCACTGGGCTGGTTCGGGGTGGATATAAAAAGCTGGGTATCATCAGCGTATTGATGATACCTCACCCCGAAACCATGGATGATCTCACCTAGCTGCTTCATATAAATGTTGAACAGAAGAGGCGAGAGGACCGACCTCTGGGGCACCCCACAAGTGAGGGGCCTCATGGCCGACCTCTGCTCCCCCGCCAACACCGCTTGCGTACGACCCGAGAGTAAGAGGAGAACCACCTCAAAACAGTGCCTCCCACCCCTAATCCCTCGAGACATCGCAGCAAGATACCATGGTTGATGGTATTGAAAGCCGCCGAAAGATCTAATAGGACCAGAACAGAGGAGTAACCTCTCGTCCCGAGTCCTCCAGAGATCATCCATCAGCGCGACCAATGCTGTCTCCGTGCTGTAGCCGGGCCTGAAACCCGATTGATACAGATCGAGGTATTCCACTTCATCCAGGGCCACCGGGAACTGATGCGCCACCACGCTCTCAACAACCTTCACAAGAAAGCGAAGGTTGGAGACCGGATGGAAGTTATTCAAGACAGCTGGATCCAAGGCAGGTTTCTTGAGGAGGGGCCTAACCACCACCTCCTTCAAGGCGGCAGGAAAGCTTCTCTCAACCAATGAAACAGTTATCATTGCCTGGATCCAGTCATGTGACACCTCCCGAGCCGAATAAACCAGCCAGGAGGGGCACGGGTCTAATATACCCATAGTCGCACTCAGTTTCCCCATGATCCTGTCCACTTCCTCCGAGGTGACAGGATCGAACTCCTCCCAGATGACAAGACCCGCCGCCTCCCCACCGTCTGACCCTATCCAGTCGGAGTCCAAGCCGTCCCGAATCTGAGCGACCTTGTCCAGCAGATGCTGACTAAGCTCTTCAGCTCATCCCTGCAGAGGGTCTTCCCCCTCCCTCTGATTCAAGAGGGAGAAGGGACACCCTGAAAAGGGCAGCCGGGCGATTATCTGCGGATGCAATGAGGGCGGAGAAGTAACAACGCTTTGCCGCCGCCATTTCCACTAGGTAAGATCGTGTAAACGACCTTAACTGTACATGGTCAGATTCGGAACGGCTGGCTCTCCAACAGCTCTCTAAGCCTCTCCTACGGCGCTTCATCTCCCAGAGCTCCCCCGTAAACCATGGAGCCAACCAGGATCTGTGCCGAGTCAGAGGCCGCAAAGGCACGACCCGGTCGAGAGCCCCAGCAGCTG